>NW_011888854.1:915822-927585 GCF_000151845.1 Pteropus vampyrus
TTTGCAGATATTGCATCTGAGGGATAAATTCCACTTACTCATGGTGTATGAGAGAGCCAGGTTTCTTACCATTGGAGACAATGTTTACAAATAATAAAGGAGAAGATGCTAGAATGATCTATGTGCTAATGGACTAAGATCGAAGATATTGATAAGAACTCTTGATTAGCTTAATATAGATTCAGATTGTTAGATGTATAAATACTTATGTCTATGAGTTAGTGTGTACACATATATTTCCTTATTTGTCAGCTGAGAACTAGAAACAATGATATTCTAGTAGTGACAAACACACATCTTGGTTTCTAGCCATTCTCTAGTATCAGGAAACAATGCTCCTTAGAGAAATAATTGATTCTAGGACTGGGACAGGAAGGAAGAATGATGGCAAGAGGGGACATCTTACAGTACTAAAAAAAAAAGGCATGGGGGAGAAAAGGAAAAGAAAAAGAAAAACACACAAACACAATAATAGTCAAAGTAACATGAGAGTCCACTGAGAGAGCTCCCTGTAACCAAAGCTGGAAAAAAAATCGAGTAACAAATTAAATAAGGTAGTATTGGATTTTAACCCAAAGTATAAAATAAATATTTATGAGTTATTACTGACAGAATAATTATATGAATAAATAAGTGAGGGGGAATAGACAAATCTCTAACAGAATAATTCTAAATCATTTATGTAGATACTTTGACATAAAGAAGATAGAACAGCAAAAGGACATAGATAAAATCTAAAAAAAATCTGAATAACAATGGAATTTAGTTAGCGGTAATGTATTAATATGTGTTAATATTGGTTCATTAGTTGTAACAAATGTGTCATATAATATAAGATATTAATGGGAAAAACTTCGTTTAGGGTATATGGGAACTCTGTAATACCTTTGAATTTTTTCTGCAAATCCAAAACTGTTCTAAAATTTAAAAAAAATATTTAAAAAATCTAGTCTCTCCTTTTTGCTCAATACATATTAACAAATAAAATAGTCTGAGCAGGTAAATATGTGGATACTTTCCTAAATAATATGATTTAGTTAAAATTGTATGCAACCTTTTCTTCAGTTTCTTTACTTTTTTTATACAGACCTAAAATCTTGCCAATTGACCTAATTACTATTAGAAGTTGAGCCAGCACTTCCTCAGTACTGAGTTCATTTCCCTTCAAGGAATGAAGCTTTTAAGAGACACTCATTAATTAGCATCTTCATATCACCAAGTTTGTAGCCCATATTTCAGTTTCTCTTTCTTGCATATGCAAAGCGATTAGAGAGGTAAAAAAATAAAATATTGAGATGCGGGCTGTGATGTGACAACAGCTCATCTAGCAGAGGAGAGTCAGTGGTTAAAGGACAAACAGATGGTTCTGGAACAATGGAATTGGGTTATTAATCTATTAAGCACGTAAATGACCTCTTCTAGATATTTTGCTTTTTGGGAGAGTAACCCAACTACAAATATGTTTCAAGTATTCCCCATAAGAGAATTATGTATATTATCAATTCATTCAATGCATTAATTGAATGCCTAATGTGTGCTATGCAATTCTAGCATTAAGGATGCATCAATGAGCAGAACAGATGCAAATTACTGCTTCTGTGGCTCATGTTACTGTGTATTCTTCATTATGGGCTATTTTATATATGGCTTTCAGAATTGAGAAATTAGGGAGAACAAAAGCATTTTAACGTTTTACATACTTTCACTTCTATGTTTCTTCATGTCCTACCAGTAAGGGAAATAAGTAATCGATACTTCTACAATGTAATGTGTTACAAATCTACAAACCAATAAGAGGTTAAAAACAAGAAAAGTAGCAATAGGTTTGTTTTATGGTCTGCAAAGAATCAAAAAATTTGTTTTATAAAAGTGAAGAATATTTTTTGCCTCCCCCCAGCCCTCTCTCTTTTTCTCTCTCTATCTAAATTTTGCAACATTATTTTTTAAGTGCTTTCAACAGTATTTATTGAATATCAGTGTCAAGTCAGTTTTTGGACTGGACACGGAATAAAAAACTAATATAAAGCTGTTCCTTCATCAGAACTTTTATGAACTAAATCATAATACTTTTATTTTATTGTAGATTACAAATGCAATAAACGTTATTAGCTGTAAAGTCTAACCTAAATATTTTGGGGGCCAAGAAAAAGAGGAAAAATGAAGTCTTACATACCACATGTCTAAAACTTGGATGTCACATTTAATTACGTTAACAAATTTGTAAAGTTTTACTGCTTTATCTCAAAAAGTGTAACTTCAAAAGAAGAAACTGCAAAATGTCGTTATGCATTGAATTGTGTTTCTTCCCCCAGTACCTATGAAACTTATTCGGAAATAGAGTCTTTGAAGATTTAGTTAACATACATTGATGTCATAACCCCCTAACCCCTAGTACCTATGAAATTTATTTGGAAATAGAGTCTTTGAAGATTTAGTCAACATACATTGATGTCATTAGGGCGGTACTTAATCCAAATGACTAGTGTCCTTGTAAGAAGGAGATTTGGATCTCGGTGCACAAGGAGAACAGCATGGGAAGATGTGGAGATACATAGACGTGGGAGGAAGAAACCCTTGTGAAAATGGAGGCCGTGTGAAGATTGGAGTTATGGTGTCCATAAGGCAAAGGGCTCCTGGGGCTCCTTTCAACAAGTATTTATTGAATGCCAATATCAAGTAAGGTTTTGCAGTGGACACTGGGAATAAAACCAGAAGTAAGAAGCCAGAAAGGATCCTTCCCTGAAGGCTTTAAAGGGAGAATGGCACTGTTAACACCTTGATTTTGAAATTTTAGTCTCCAGAACTGCGAGAATAAATTTCTGTTTTACATCATCAGGTTTATGGTACTTTGTAAACATCAGCCCTATGAAATTCATGAATATGTATATAATGTCATTTTTGTTAAATGAAAAAAAATTAGCAACATAGCAGAGACAACTGAATATAATTATATAATTGCACAAGGTCAGCTGTTCTGTTGATCGATAGGCAATGTTTGGATGAGAGGAAGAATTAAATATTTTATAATTCAAAAATTAATTTATATTTTTCAAGTTATAGATTATTACAGATTATGTTTTTATCATGCAATTTATTTTTCTTTTATTTTGACAAAAATAATTAATTTTATAATCAATATTTTATTTAATTTATATTCTGTTGGTAATAATTATTGACATATACTTCTAAAATGAAAAGATCTTTAAAATATTTTGAGGTAAAGAATTATAAATAATAAGTAAATATATTTCCAGATAACAAAATTTGAATAATTTCATAAAGCATATAAATTAAATATAAATACTAAATATATAATTACTAATATTTTTTAAAAACTTAGTTCTTTCAAATATTCAAAAATTGTATATTATAATTTCAAGAAAAAATGATATAATAAATTAATGACTTTCAAAATTTAGATCAAAATTACATACATAAACCTGAAATTTATGTTAAATTTTTGGAAGAAACATTTAAATTTAATGAAATATGTTTATAAAACTTAACAAATTTTTAATTCTAGCTTTTAAGGTGAATCTAGTGTGGTAACTAACATTAAGAATCATTTTCAAGATGGTAGGATTGTTCTGCACGAATCCAAAAACAGGAGGTTCAGAATATCTGAATAGAAATATTTGTCTAGTTTTGGACAGGCAGTTGACTTTTTGTGACACATTTAGATGGCGCCATCCTCAACACATGACTGTGCATCCGGGGAATGGTTGGACTGTGTGTCAGGTGACCTGGCAAGTGGATTTACAGAGGAACTCGAGGACTGCACACTCATTCCTTATCCATCTAATACAATCTTCTAAAGTTGTACAATGCAACATTGTTCTAAATGTCGGTCATACAATAAAAACAAAACAAAACACAATGTATCATTTGGAGAAAAAGGGAATGACAGAATAAAACAAAAATGTCATCTATTCAACTTTAGTCTCTTTTAGAGCAACAAATAATGAGAAATGATCCTAAAACCTTTAACTCAACCATCGTCTCAGTTTACACATTTCAAGATATATACCAAGCTCCTATAATACAGAAGGAATTTCCATTGTTATCCCTCGTGCATTTATGACGAGTTTCCTGAAACTACTTTTTTAATTTCAATTGTCTTTATTTTCCTTTCAGACTCATTCTGTGAGCATCAGGTACAAGAAAACAGCGATGATAACAATAGTCTGAAATATCTTTACCTAACTCTAGATAGATAAATAGATAGACAAATAGGCAGATGACGAATGGATAGATAGGTAGATAAAATGTAGATATATCTTTATAGAATAAATATATTTTGGTTTTGGAGTGGTTGTGAATATTTTTCTCAAATATTTTGGCATGTTGTTGATTTTATTTACTAAAACGATTGACACTATTCGTTTTAACTGACACTTTAGAGATTGCCCTGTATAGATAATAGCAATGCATTCTTATCTTAGGAAACTATACATTTAGACAATGGTAGAAGATAATGGATAAGCCAACCTTTCATGGTATACATTTAAAATTGTGAATAGGCACCTTGAGAATTAATATTGTTTATAATGAGATGAATGCAAGTGTTTCCATTATATTTACTTCAGCTACATATAACACCTACCACACAGTTCTTTAATTCTTATTCTTAAAGATATAATGATTCCAAGAATTGATTTTGTTGAACAGTTTGTTTATGGAAGTGGTAGTGTCTGCCAAATTAAACTATTTCTAAGAAGAGTGCTCATTCATCTTCCTTGGATTTCAACCAAACGCATTTCAGAGATAATGGTATAATGTATCTACAAAAGTTTAACTTGACTGCATAAAGTATAAGTGGAAATATTCAATCTATATCTATATTCATATCCATATCCATATCTGTTAGGCATGCTGCCCAGTTTTAAAGACCCTCATGCCTTAGGGTAGTGGCTCTCAACTTTGTCTGCATATTAGAATCACTTGGGGAGCTAAAAAGATTCTGATATCAGGGGCCATCATCAGAAATTCAGACTTAGTTGGTTGTGGGCATTGGTTCACGGGCATTGAAATTTTTAAAAGCTCTCCAAGTGATTCAATGTCCAGGGAAATAGTAGAACCACTGTCTTGAGATTTGAAGAAGGCTTGAGTGAGAAAAGTAGTATCTTAGCATTTATAAATGTTCATTTGAAATGACTGTGTCTAAACACACAATGCTGCCTTCTTTGGACATGCTTTAAAATAGCAGATTTGATGATACAAATATATTCTAACTTAGTTACTATAAGTCCACAATTAAATAAAATATGATATAAAGCTATTCTTAATATTATTTTGTTTCCTAATCCATAAAGCTGCTCTTTCAAATGTTTTACTTTGTCATAATGTACTCTGTGTAGTATTGATATCAAAGAGATATATTTATTAATGTGGATTGAGATTCAGTGATGCGATGACAAATCTTTAACAACCAGATCTTTGATGACGAAATAGACCAGATTTGTAGAAATTTCTGATTTCCATGATATATTTACTTATACTATGACCACTTTCAAGCTACAATGTGATATCAGGCAGCTGACAAACTTTCTGAAAATTTAATAGCTGTTGCAAGCTTGAAGCTGGCTCCAGCATACCCCTGCAACACACCACATGCATATATACCTGGCATTTTGTAGAACGCTCAGCACTCTTACCTAAATATGTCAATTAATCCTCAAATCCACACCATGATAGAGAAACAGTGGAGTTGGTTGCAAATTCAAAGGAACGAAATAAGAAGCTTCAAGGAGATTTAATTTCTCAAGTCAGACAAGAGTTACCCACATGTAATTTTGAACACCTACTATGAATCAGCTGTTCTTCCAGCTGTAGATTCATGACAATAGCTCTACCCTCAAAGAGCCTGTATTCTACTGTGAGAAGACAGAAAAAAAGCAATAAATTTATATGTTGAGTTTACTGGTTGATGCAAACTATGACGAAGATAAGAGTGACGGCATGCTAGAGTTTGGACCAAGAAGCTATTTTAAGTTGGACTGTAGACGAGTTTTCCAAGGAAATGTCACTTGAATAAAGTTGTACATGACGTGTAGAAGGTAGTAGAGCTCTTGGGTGTGGGGGGTGGGGGGAGTCTTAAGGAAAAGGAACAACAGAAAATATGCCAAAATAAGCAAAAATGAGGGATTTCCGAGGTACATATGTGACAGGTGCCTAGTAAATGAGGTAGAGATGAGAAGTTGGGAAGGGCTGTCAGATGACAGGCCATACAATGATGGGTCTTGTAGCTTGGATTTTATTTTACCTGTAATGGACTTGAAAGTTTTAGGCCTGGAAAAAAGATAAGCATGATTCAAATGATAACCACAGCTGTTTTGCTCAAAGGGATGAATGGAGCTGGGAGAGCAGATAAAACCCCTCTCTGTAATTCAGGCATTGAAAATGGTAGCTTAGACTAGAGCAGAATTTCCCAAGTTATGCACAAGATCAGTCCTCTTGTCCTTAGCCCTCAAGGGTAGATTGGTGAATCTAGGGGTCTCTTGTCCCCGGTGGCTTACCACTTTATTTGTAAAGCAGCCTTGTCCTTTTACCTCAGTGTTGTGAAAAGTAGTATCAGTCCCCTGTGGCATGGCATGAAAGGAGAAGCATTGAAAAGTGGTTAGCAGTAAATACTGCAAGGTACATGTGGATTACAGACATAAATCGAAAGAGATGTCTGCATTTTCTGATCATTTCACCTTGGGACTTAAAGAAAAAGAGAAATCAAGGACTCTGAATAAGTCATACGGGAACCAGATGGAGCACTCAAAACTGGATAAAGAAGGAGTTTAATAAATGGACTATTTACGAAGATATGAAAAAATCAAAATGATAGCAAATGTAATGACAGATGATCCCAGGGCTGTCGATAGCAGAAAGCTTTGACCAACTTTAACTCTAAAAAAGTCGCATGGAGTGGCAGTTTTTGCTTTCAAATATTGTTTAGGATAGTTAGAGACTATTCCAAGATATGTAAATATGTAAAACCAAAAATGCTTTGGATTTGACAGAAAGGGAAAAAAAGTAATATTATCAGTAATATATTTTTTTTTTTTTCTGTTTTCCTCATTCCCTTTCTAGTGTGGGTGGGATGCACTGGCACAATAATACATTGATGTCTTTATAAGAAACGTAATCCGTTAGCAAGAAAAAAATTTTTTGTGGATGCTCCATCCTAAGTGTCTTAGACCCAAGTACACTTCTATAGAGTACCATAAGTGCCCTACCCTACCCCTCCCTGATAGAGAATCTTGAGGTTTCATCATCCTGAAAACCCTCAAATTCTTCTTAATGCAGTCTTTGGACTTTGCTTGCTAATAAACCCATGTCAAGGCCTGCCAAATCATGATCCTTTAATCTACATCTTTAGTGTTCTGTTCCTCTCCCTGCTCTTATTAATGTGACTGCTTCCTTCCCAATAGTTCTTTCTCTCTTAAAAAGAGGGTGAGGAGGCTGAGCTAATCTGAAATTACAGCCTGGTTGGAGATCATCAAATTCCTCTCTATAATGAAAAATGACTTGATGTTTTTCAGTCTGGAGGTTGACAGTACAAAGACTTTTTCAGATTCTCTCATTCTTATGGGTTTGCATGTGTTTCCCATTTTTCAGTTTTTAATTGAACTAACTTGCATTGAACTCAGTTTATCTGTGAGCGTATCAATATAGCATCTCCAGTATCACAAACATAAGGTATTTGAGATCCCCTTGTGGGTTTTTTTGTTTGTTTGTTTCATTGTTGCTTGAGAAGATAGATGGATCAATGTAGACATCAGTATAATAATCCCCCCCACACACATTTACAGAACTGCAGTCTGTTCCTGCACAGAGAGGCACCGTTTTTTTCTTACTAAATCCTATTCGCCCCCGTGCTTAGATGATATCTGATACATTTTCTTAATGTCAGGCATTAAGAAAAAATCAAATATTGGAATTGCAGATTTATAAACATAAGCATCAAATGAGTCTGATTTAACAGATGGGTGGAAGAAAGAGATAGACAGAAATAAATGGCTAAGGAGAGGGAGAGGAAGGAAAGAGGGAGGGGCAGAGAGAGAGCAAGGGGAAAAGTCTTCGAATCAGTATTATTATCTTCAGAATGGAAATGGCAATAATAATCTGAATTTGAATGGGTATGCCATATGTAAAGCTTCTGGGTTCATGATATGACTAAAATACCTAAAACTTTACTTTTTCTTGAGTACTAAGTGTTGTTGACTGTGGATTCAGGGTTTATGGTAGTTTGATTGTCATGTGTTGCATAGATGGTTCTGAGTTTAGGATACTAACTTTGTCATACCTGAGATTGACATATGTATTTGATAGCCTTAGGCCATTGCTATAAACATATACTCAAAATGAATAGTTGACAGGCTAATTTGAAAATATTCATAGTATTCCCTTTTTCTTTTGAAATGGTAATTTTATAATTGCAGGCTTAATCAATTTAATTCCTTCTTCTTAGGCCCTTTTGTGTTAACTCCGATTATATTCATCTGTTATATCTGCCTTTTTTCATTGTCTGACAAAAATATGACTACAACAGACATAAAAGTTGGACAGTTAGATTGCTTAGAAATTAAAATATTGCTTTTAACATTGATTATTAATTATTTGTAAAGAGAAACCTATTGCAAAAAGCCTCAGGGTACATGCCAATTAAAGAGTTTTAAGCCATAAAAATAAAAATAGTTGCAGCATGAGCATTTTAATTATCGACTGATGTTTCTTGGCCTGAAAAGTTAAGTTTTATAGTATGCCCTCAAGTTCATAAAACTCGAGCCTCTGGAGAATAGGTAGACAGGTAGTCAACAGTGCTAACTGATTTCTTCTGGGTAGAAGCTAAAGTCATGAACCCGATGAGCTTTTGATTCCTGAAAATGATTTTTAGTTTTAAACCTTATGTGGAATGGATGTTTGAGAATCATAGCTGAGCAATGCCACATGTCTCTGAGAACTGCGGTCTGTTTCTGCAGAGAGGCACAGTTTTTTTCCTACTGAATCCTATTTTCCTCCCTGCTTGGAATGATATATGGTACCACGAAAATCATACATCCCCACAATTCTACCGAATTATTCAGTGAATAGTTGCAAAAAAAAAAAAAAAAAAAAAAAAAAGACTAGTTGCTAAAATTGCATACCTTTTAACTACAAATGTGGGTCTAATGTTTTCTGTTTTCCATGGATAGACAAGCTAGGTGGGTTTCAGATGGTGTTTGACTCAGATGGAAACGAAAGATCCTGAATCTAAATAATTTAAGTACAAATCAGTTTAAAAAGTGAAATATGTAATTGAAGAGATACCGTTCATGAAATCAAAGGAAAAACCTGAAAACTAGGCTTGAGGTAGGAAAAGACTAAGTGAGTTTATCAGTCTCTTATTCAGGCCATTGACATGGTGATTAGTTAGCCAGGATTACTTGTTCACAACTGTCTTTCCTTGTATTATTCCGGGGAGGAGTTTAATGCTTAGGGATATAGTTTGAAAGCGTGGCCGGTGCACAAGCCAAATGTTTAATTGGGGCACCGCATTGGAGCGGGTCTGCTGTTGCCATTCCCACAAGAACTCTGTGCGCGGGCCAGTTTGCAATGCAAACTCCACCAAGTAAGGTCGAAGAGAACCACTGCTACTACAGAATAATAAAATTAAAAAATTAGATACCTCCAAAACATATCATTTTTACCTCAATAGTTTTTTTTCCCACCAAAAGCTAGAGCGACCTATAACATCACTCTCGAGAGAGAAAATGGGCCATATACCATGAGCAGGCTGCCCGTGTGGAGCATTTTGAAGGCAAAATTTATAGGAGTGAAAAAAATACAAACATCAAACCAATTTCATCATTGCTTCTATACAAGTATGGGTCATCCTTGATGCTAAAACATATTTGTATTATTTTAAACTGAAATGTGTCTATTTAATAATTAATTTAACCTCACAAAACAAAGACTTACTTTTTTCCTTATGCTGGGGCTAGATTACATTTCCCAGCCTCCCTGACAGGTAGATGGGCAGTGCGATTGCGTTTCAGTCAATAGAATTTGAGTAGAAGTGATCAGACCTCTTACAGACTGCCTTGTTTAAATCCCCCCACATCTGTTCATCTATGCTCTTCCCTCTTCTGCCTAACAAGAATGAGAACAGCCTGTAGAGCAGTTTTGGAAATCCCATATTGAAGATGACAGAGCTGCCATCTACCAGGATCTTTTATTGACTGTGTTAATTAACAAATAAGCCTCCCATCACCCCTCCTTAGGTTAATAGGTGAACAAGAAACTTCTAAAGTTTTTCTGCCTTTATTTGTTTAAAGCTATATTTATTTCAGCAGCAATAGTTAACCTACTTAATATTCTTCATAGGATTTATTTTACACTGTGAATTTAGCTTTTTTTCTAAAGTCTTACTTTACTGTCATTATACACTTCTGAGATTAGAACCTTGATAGTTACGGGCTAAGTGCAATGAAACGAACTAGTGCCCACGCAGTAGTGCCCAGCCAGAGCTTCTTGCAGAAAGCTTCCTGATTGATGCCCATACTGGTAAGGATGATGTGTTACACACGAGTAAAGGGGTCAGTTTTTATGAGCCTCTTTCATCCGACGAGGTCCAGAACCCACCCTATAGTCAGCAGCATCTCTACTAATGCGAGATTTAACTGTGTTTCTTAAGTAGGATTCATTCATAAGACAGAATAAGAGAGGGAGGGGGGAAATTCACACCATACCTTGCAAACGAATAATTGGTTCCCTTACCTTTCTGCCCCTTCCCGCCCTGCATCACTTCCTCTACAGACATAAGAAAATATCCCCTGTGAAGTACTGTGCAGCTACATTGCAATGCGGTATTACAAAGGCTAAATACACTGCTGCTTATATTCCTACTTCCTTCCTGTCCCCACCCCCACCCCAACTGGTATGCATAACAGAATGAACAGGCAACATGTAAAACCTAGGAGGATAATGCCAGAGTTTGCACATGGATTTTTTTAATAGACTAAAATATTCTTTATTTTAATATCTAAGGATATATAGTATTTATAAATAAACATTTTATTATTTTATGTGAATAGTAAATTATACTAGTTGTGAGATTCCAGGCAGAAGAAAACCTGAGCCCTTAAAACTCTGTCCCCTTTCTTTCTTCTATCTATTGTCTCCTTCTCTGGGATGAGACAATAGTATTCTTTTTTTTTTTTCTTAAATTTTATTTTATTAGTTTCAAGTGTACATTGGTTAGACATTTATACAGTTTATAAAACGATCCCTCTAACTGCTCTTTCCTCTGGCTCTCCATCGAGCCATTACGTTAGTGCTAACTGCATTCCCTATGCCGAGCTCCCCATCCCCGTGACCATCTATTAACTACTAATTTGTACTTCTTTAACCATTCACTGCATTTTCCCAGTCCCCCAACCTCCTCCCCTCTGGCTGTCACCAGATTGTCCTCTATGTTTGTAAGTCTGTTTTTGATTAGCTTGTTCTTTTCGTTCTTTGGATTTCACATGTAAGTGAAATTATATGGTATTTATCGTTCTCTATCTGCCTTATTTCACTTAGCATAATCACCTCTAGGTCCATCCATGTCATTGCAAATGGTAGGAATTCATTTTTTTTAATGGCTGAGTAATATTCCATTGTATATGTGTACTATAACTTATTTATCCAGGCATCTGTTGATGGGCATTTATGTTGCTTCCATATCTTGGTTACTGTAAATAGACAATAGTATTCTGATTATAAAAACTAGAGAAGGCATTTGAGGTAGAGGAC
>NW_011888854.1:928100-935852 GCF_000151845.1 Pteropus vampyrus
CCTTTCTTTCTTTTATCTATTGTCTCCTTCTCTGGGATGAGACAATAGTATTCTTTTTTTTTTTTTTCTTAAATTTTATTTTATTAGTTTCAAGTGTACATTGGTTAGACATTTATATAGTTTATAAAACGATCCCTCTAACTGCTCTTTCCTCTGGCTCTCCACCGAGCCATTACGTTAGTGCTAATTGCATTCCCTATGCTGTGCTCCCCATCCCCGTGACCATCTATTAACTACTAATTTGTACTTCTTTAACCATTCACTGCATTCTCCCAGTCCCCCAACCTCCTCCCCTCTGGCTGTCACCAGATTGTCCTCTATGTTTGTAAGTCCGTTTTTGATTAGTTTGTTCTTTTCGTTCCTCGGATTTCACATGTAAGTGAAATTATATGGTATTTATCGTTCTCTATCTGCCTTATTTCACTTAGCATAATCACCTCTAGGTCCATCCATGTCATCGCAAATGGTAGGAATTCATTTTTTTTTAATGGCTGAGTAATATTCCATTGTATATGTGTACTATAACTTATTTATCCAGGCATCTGTTGATGGGCATTTATGTTGCTTCCATATCTTGGTTACTGTAAATAGACAATAATATTCTGATTATAAAAACTAGAGAAGGCATTTGAGGTAGAGGACTTTACTTGGATCCCATGAAGCACAGGACTTCTTACTGCCAGGTTGAGGATGAGCACAGGGTTCCTTGATAAACACCGATGGCTCAGCACCAAGATGCTCAAGGAAGAGCCATTCCTGCCAGGTCACATAGACACTTGAGCGCTACTGCGTGGTCTTTCGGGATCTGTAAAGGAGCTGCCAAGTGAGCCAGTTGGCTTTCAGGCTCTCAGGGTGAGAGAGGTCTGAATAATGCAGCTGCTAAGACATGGGACATGTGGGAGCAAAGAGCGTTTTAATTTTATCTCTGACTTCAGGAGACAGTTGGCTGTTAAGAGATGTCTTCTGCCTGGTCAGAGTTATAGAAAGAACTGTGCTTTTTGGTGACTATTCCTTTGTGCAACCTGGCCTCGTAACTAAATGTGATCACTGAGGGCGTGAAAGGAAAGAAATCATCCCACGCTTAAGAGCACAAGGAACCGCAGGAAGGGAATAACCAGCAGAACCCAGAAATTAAGTTGCTCATATTGAAATGGAGTTGCAGAAGGCAACAGACAACAGCCTCTACAACACAGTAATATGAATCCTTGAGGGGCACCAATTAAGTTGTTAAAATCAGGATATAAACATTGCAAGAACTCAGTTAAACATTTGGAAGACAGGGTCATCAGTATTCAGCACCAAGTTAGTGTCTTGGCAAATCATGTGAACTTAATGGCTTAGAACCCACAGAAAAAAAATAGAGATGGCACGTAATGGAAACAATAGAAGTTTTTAGGATAGTTGCCAGAGATACAATATAAAAGTAATATGTGTTTTAGAAAAAGAAATAGACATACAGAAGAAATAATTAAATAAATCAAAGGGGATAATTTATCTGATCCAAAGAAAGATTTAAAAATCTGATCCAGGCAGGATTAATTTTAGAAATGCTTTCACTGTCATAGCTAATGCCTTGAGTTCCAAGGACAAAGACAATAATCCACAGCCTCCATTATTACAACAAATTCCTTACCGAAGAAAAAGAAACATTAGCATTGGCGTCTCAATGTTAGTGCTACTTTATGAAAGTTAATGTGACAGAAAGAAAAATACTCAGTCCAAGAATAATATACTCACACAAGATGTCATTTTTCTTCTAGGGCAAAGAAAAATATTTAAGGAAAGGAAATTATTTTAGAGAGTATGTTAATGGATTCAGCCATCAGAAGAAAATAGTCAAAAAATAATAATTTGACCAACTGGAAACTGAACAAAACCAGACATATCAAGGTAGGGAAAAGAGGAAGAGAAAATATTTATCACTGATACATTTTGACACACGTGCTTATCTTAACAGATATTAATGAAATCATGATTAGGCATTTAAATACACAATTGTTAGGAGTGTTTAAGGGAAAACCTGTAGTGGGATGGATAAGCACGATAACATTTAGGAGCTCGGTGGAGGCTGGAGTGGGGAAAGAAAGTCTCACAAAGACCCAAAGGGGGCTGAAGAGTGGGTCAAAGACAACAGGCAAATAACATGTTTAGTGGAGATAATAAATAGAAGTAACGGTTGCCGCTTTTTACCATCAAGAGTAGTCAATATTAAGTGGAGAATAACATTTACTGTTAAGGAGCCTAGAAAAAGTGACTCTCATTACTGTTGGAAATATGAATTGTCTCATATTATTGACAAGCGGTCTAGCAATAACGATTACACTTTATTTCAAATGCCTGTATTTGTCGACTCAGGCCTTTAGCGTTTTGGCTATCTCTTCTGTAAAAGTAAACGCCCAAGAACAGTACAAACGTGAAGGTGCTTTTTTCAGCTGGTTCACAGGAACAAATAAAACCTGGAAATAATCTATATGCCCACGAAGAGGGGAATGGCTAAAATCATTGTGAAATCATCATATTTTGGAATTATATGAAGCTCCTTAAAGGACTTCCTTAAATGATATACATTTTTTATTTACTCGTAAATATTTACCAGATGTACATTTTTGTATAGGTAGATCAAGTGTTAGAGAAAGGCATGCATATGATTTCCTGTTTTTATTATTAAATAGGACTCCAAATGTGTGAAATAAGTTGGCATATACCATTTTGTTGTTTTATTATTTTATGTTTTGTTATAAAGACATCTGAGTTCTGCAAGAAAAGTGATTCTGGAATGGTTTTTCTGTCTTGCATATTTCTGGAGCTTTCTAAAACATCATTCTGGAGCATTCCTACACAAATTTAGCATTGACGATGTGAAATAAGAAAGGATTATCAGATGGTTTTATATTATCAGATTTTCAACTGAATTCTTACAGGTTTGTTATTGGTTTGTTACATGTGTAATTTTTAAAATCACAACTACATCTTACAACTGATTTAAAGTGAGCTAAATTTATCAATAGTCAGCAGAACTGAAGGATATATGTACACAGGTCTACACATACGTATGCATTTATAAAATAACAAAATCAAGTAAATTACCATTGAACTAATAGTACTACAAGATTGGATTAAACTCGAAATCTCAGATAACCAGTTAAAATGGTCAAAAATTTATGAAATTAGTGGGTAGTTAACTGTTGTGATTTTTCTCCACCCAACACTTTTCACATTTTCCAGCTGCTGAAAATTTCGGATAGGTTCGATTACAATAATATTATTTGAGATTCACCACGTTATCTGGAGCTTTTCATAAGTTTCCAGGTAAATGATTAATTAAAACCTATGTTTCAATTAATGAACTATAATCTATATAATTCTATTTTCTATGTATCAGAGTAGCCCGAGATAACCTTTTCTAACTTTTAGTAACAATGAAACATGGCTCAATATACTCAATCAAATTGGGCATGCAGTTCAATTATATGATATAATATGACTCGAATTCAATAGAATCAGGTGTTATAAAGTTTTCCAACAAAAAGTATCAGCTTTCTTAAACTCTTTATTGTCTCAAAAATTAATCAGATTTCCCCACAAATCTTTTACAGCCTCTCTGTCTTTCTTCCTTTCATTCCAGAAGCGTTTCATTAGATTTCACAAATGAGTGAGCCTCTGAACAAGTGAACTGAAATAAATGTGGTTTGATTCAGTACTTCTCTTTCATTAGGCTAACATGCATTAGATTACTTCTGTTAATCCAAGTGTATAGAATTAAAGAAAGAAAAGCCTTCTCTTTAAAAAGCTTGTAAAACTAAATGTAGATTTGAGCCAAATATCCACTATTTAAAACATTGAGGCAAGTATGAATGTGATCTTTTCCAAAAATGTTTAGTAACATACATTATGAGATTCATTATTTAAACTCCATTTTTTAATGTGTGCATGCATGTTAATAAAATATATCTAAATCAAATTTCTCTTATTAGTAGAAACAATTTTTGCATGTTAATTGCTGCAGTAAGTGGTTATTTTAAGACAAATGTGAACATACTTAGATATAATTAGGAACAAATAATCCTTTGAAAGGGCAAAAAATGTAATACATTTTACGATTTTTGATAATTAATTTGATAATTATTTATATTCAGAGAAAGAAAAAACTAGTGGTTTTTAAATTAATTGCAGAAATTCGATTCCAATAAATTTATTAATTTTTTTACTTATATGGGATTTCCCTTTAGAGTTCAAGAATCACATCAGAAAGGTAGAAGGTAGGGTTCTAGAACTCTCTAGTTTGAGATGAATTGAGATATTCATTAGATGGTTATTTTACTTTGAAAATCTTGTATTAACATCAATCCATAATTTTGTATAAATGTATAATGACATACATATTTTTAAGTTCTGTATCTTTCTCTTTTACGTTATTATATGTCCTAGTATTGGCAATCCAATATTTAGAATAATGTGATTTTATTTAAGCTCATATAATTATCTAAAAACATTTATACTGTAATTGGCATTCTATTTTACTATGTTCACTTATTCATCTAAATATAGTGCATAATTTTTTTTTTTTTTTTTTTTTTGCTTTACAAAATGATACCTTACCACATACATCTCAGCTCTTTGTTACTATCTGAGAATTTATCTAAGTAAACCAGTATATCTATTGGTCATTCCTTACAATGCCTACATGGTGTTCCATGGCGTGGATATACTTTGACTTGTTCTACCATTTTCCCATGGTTATACATTTCTTTCTTATCTGCTATGAACAATGCTGTTATAAACATCCTTATATATATGTCTTTGTACACTACATTTTTTTTTCTGAGTGAAAGGCTTTTAATTTCTTAATTATAGGTATTAATTCTTAGTAATCTTAATTTCATAATGCAGATTGCATTTGAAATGGCTGTTACACATTGCATTTTCTACAGTAATAAGTGAGACTATTCTATTCTTCCTCAATTCCTAACAGCAATAGATGTTATACTTCATTTTAACTTTCGTCTTTCTGATGAATCTTAGTTAAGTGATATGTCATTATCAAGTAGTCATTCTCTTACTACTTGTGAGTTTGACTATTTTATGCATTTATTCACTTTTGGCACTTGCTCTTCTAAATTTTTGTTGATAGACATATTTCTTGTTTTTGAATTGAGTTATTTACCCATTTATTAGTTTGTGATATACATATTCATCCTTTTTTTCTACCATGTACATGGTGGTTATTTGAGTCATTTTTTGATTGTTTGCTTTATTAAGGGAAAAAATTTCCATACAAAAGTCTTTTTAAGATATGTTTTATATAGCCAAATATGTATTTTCTTATATGCATTCTACTCTTTGCTAAAAAAAAAAAAAAAAAAAAATCTTATCTCTAGATTTTGAGTGATATAGTCTCTATAATTCTGATTTAAAACTCTTTTGAATAAAGTACATAATATATTTGTAATACATTTTTTCAGACCATATAAGGAAGTTATCCAATTTAATTTTTTCCAGTTGGATAGGCTTTAATATTTCCAGGCTTGCAAATATGAAAAACACTGGATGTATGTCAATTATTTCTCCATAAAAACAGGGAAAAAGAAATCCTAACCATACCAAGTGGTGAGATGTGAAGGAACTGCCCCTCTTGTTCTCCAGTGGTAGAAATGTCAATGGTCCGGCCTTTCCCTGTGAATCATTATATTTTGGTAATGAAATTCCATATAAACTGTATTTTTTATTCTGTTGTATATAAATTTGAGTGGATATCTTTTAATGTTCTCTGATATCTTATATTGAAAATTTTCCATCACTTTTCACTTTTAAAATAATTTCTTAGCTCTTCTTGAGTATGTATCATTCCATATGTTAATATTAAGACTATAACATTTTTCCCTCAAATCAAAATCTTTTTTAAGGATTCTAGTAAGAACTATAATACATTAAAAATAATGGGGGATAAACTTTTTTATTTTCTGCTACCCACACAAAATAGTTTCTTTTTCCTTTTCTTATACTTCATTTGATTTTTCTCGTATTTATTTTTAATAAATAGTACATTTGTGTGATTCAAAAACCAAGAACAGTGAAAAAGTGCAGTTTTAAATTCAACTTTCTGCCTAGTTCTCTTTGTTCTTTTATAAAAAGATAAACAATTTTGTCAATTTCTTATATATGCTTATAAAGATTTTTCTGCACATTTTTGAAGTGCAAATGTAATTTAATTTTTTATTCTTTTCCCCCGAGTGACAATATACTCTCAAAATTGTTCAGTACCAAGTTCACTGACCTGGTGATGAAATTCAGGCAAGCTTCCATTTTATATCTGTGACACCCGGAGTACACGTCCTGGTCCCATATATCATTGACCTTCACTGTCATACGGACAAGAGTAAAGGAGGCTGTTTAGCAACTCCTGGACCTCAAGGGGTCCAGGACTATTGGAGAGCATTAACACAATGTCATTGTCAATCACTTTTTTCAGGATACTTGCATCTTCGAGGACCAATCGTTTCTCAGGTTATACAGACGGCAAATAAACCCATGGAAAAAAAAATGCTCATCATAATTGTTCATTAAAAAATGAAAAATAAACCCACAATGACATACCATTGTCTGCCTGTTATAACAGCTAATATTGAAAAAGATTAACCATAACAAATGTTGGTAAGCATGTGAAAGTACTGCAGCTCTCACGCACTTCTGTTAGAAATGTAAAATGGTACAACTATTTTGGAAAACATTTTGGCAGTTTCTTAAAAATTAACCATAAACCTACCAGATGATTCAGCTATTCCTTTTCTAAGTTTTTTCCCAAAAGAAATTAAAACATATGTTCATTCAAAGACTTGCACATGAATGTTTAGAGTAGCTTTGTATTTAATGATCCAAAACCTGAAACAATTCCAAAGTCCCCTAACAGGCGGATAGATAAGTGTGACCATATGATAAAATGGTACTCGGAAGTACCAGGAATGAACTATTGACTCACACACTTATTCAATATGGATGAATCCCCAAATCACTATATTGAATGAAAGAAGCCAGACGATAAAAGAGTATATACTAAATGATTCCATTCACATAAAACTCTGGGAAATACAAACAAATTTATAAGAAGTCAAATAAATTCATTATTATTTGAGCTATTCTGGCCTTATAGTTATATTCTCAGGATTAGAATCTCAGGTGCACTCCTTACTAGTAGTAAGCGCTTGATGGAGTCCTTTAACTTTTTCTGTGGCTCATTTATAAAATGAGAATAACAATAATATCTCATATAATTGTTGTAAGGATGAAATGAATACATGTATATAAAGATTGTTAGAGTCATTGTAATAAAGAGTAAATAAATGCATAATAATTTTATTATTTTATTGGAACCTTCAGTCAGAGTCTATCTTATTTTTAATTGTTTTGTTCTTTATCTTAGTTGCTTTTACATGATCCTCTAAGTTGGACGGTTAGCTTTTGTCACCTTAGATTTCTTCCTTTTATACACATTGAGAAAAAAATAAAATGAAGATACATGTAATTTAAGGATGCTTTTCTATTTATTGTCTCTTTTGTTATCCCAGCACAGTATGATGCAATATATAGCAAAAGAAGAAAATATAGTTTTAATGTACATAGATGTTCTTAAATACCTTCAAGTCTACTGAAGAACTAAGAAAAGCATAAAATTGAGTACTTAATTAAACTGCATAGCCTATTAAGTGTTACAGTAACAGGTTATTTTTTTCTTACCAAAAAAGCAACTGTGATTCA
>NW_011888854.1:935902-949930 GCF_000151845.1 Pteropus vampyrus
TCCTCAATTCCTAACAGCAATAGATGTTATACTTCATTTTAACTTTCGTCTTTCTGATGAATCTTAGTTAAGTGATATGTCATTATCAAGTAGTCATTCTCTTACTACTTGTGAGTTTGACTATTTTATGCATTTATTCACTTTTGGCACTTGCTCTTCTAAATTTTTGTTGATAGACATATTTCTTGTTTTTGAATTGAGTTATTTACCCATTTATTAGTTTGTGATATACATATTCATCCTTTTTTTCTACCATGTACATGGTGGTTATTTGAGTCATTTTTTGATTGTTTGCTTTATTAAGGGAAAAAATTTCCATACAAAAGTCTTTTTAAGATATGTTTTATATAGCCAAATATGTATTTTCTTATATGCATTCTACTCTTTGCTAAAAAAAAAAAAAAATCTTATCTCTAGATTTTGAGTGATATAGTCTCTATAATTCTGATTTAAAACTCTTTTGAATAAAGTACATAATATATTTGTAATACATTTTTTCAGACCATATAAGGAAGTTATCCAATTTAATTTTTTCCAGTTGGATAGGCTTTAATATTTCCAGGCTTGCAAATATGAAAAACACTGGATGTATATCAATTATTTCTCCATAAAAACAGGGAAAAAGAAATCCTAACCATACCAAGTGGTGAGATGTGAAGGAATTGCCCCTCTTGTTCTCCAGTGGTAGAAATGTCAATGGTCCGGCCTTTCCCTGTGAATCATTATATTTTGGTAATGAAATTCCATATAAACTGTATTTTTTATTCTGTTGTATATAAATTTGAGTGGATATCTTTTAATGTTCTCTGATATCTTATATTGAAAATTTTCCATCACTTTTCACTTTTAAAATAATTTCTTAGCTCTTCTTGAGTATGTATCATTCCATATGTTAATATTAAGACTATAACATTTTTCCCTCATGTCAAAATCTTTTTTAAGGATTCTAGTAAGAACTATAATACATTAAAAATAATGGGGGATAAACTTTTTTATTTTCTGCTACCCACACAAAATAGTTTCTTTTTCCTTTTCTTATACTTCATTTGATTTTTCTCGTATTTATTTTTAATAAATAGTACATTTGTGTGATTCAAAAACCAAGAACAGTGAAAAAGTGCAGTTTTAAATTCAACTTTCTGCCTAGTTCTCTTTGTTCTTTTATAAAAAGATAAACAATTTTGTCAATTTCTTATATATGCTTATAAAGATTTTTCTGCACATTTTTGAAGTGCAAATGTAATTTAATTTTTTATTCTTTTCCCCCGAGTGACAATATACTCTCAAAATTGTTCAGTACCAAGTTCACTGACCTGGTGATGAAATTCAGGCAAGCTTCCATTTTATATCTGTGACACCCGGAGTACACGTCCTGGTCCCATATATCATTGACCTTCACTGTCATACGGACAAGAGTAAAGGAGGCTGTTTAGCAACTCCTGGACCTCAAGGGGTCCAGGACTATTGGAGAGCATTAACACAATGTCATTGTCAATCACTTTTTTCAGGATACTTGCATCTTCGAGGACCAATCGTTTCTCAGGTTATACAGACGGCAAATAAACCCATGGAAAAAAAAATGCTCATCATAATTGTTCATTAAAAAATGAAAAATAAACCCACAATGACATACCATTGTCTGCCTGTTATAACAGCTAATATTGAAAAAGATTAACCATAACAAATGTTGGTAAGCATGTGAAAGTACTGCAGCTCTCACGCACTTCTGTTAGAAATGTAAAATGGTACAACTATTTTGGAAAACATTTTGGCAGTTTCTTAAAAATTAACCATAAACCTACCAGATGATTCAGCTATTCCTTTTCTAAGTTTTTTCCCAAAAGAAATTAAAACATATGTTCATTCAAAGACTTGCACATGAATGTTTAGAGTAGCTTTGTATTTAATGATCCAAAACCTGAAACAATTCCAAAGTCCCCTAACAGGCGGATAGATAAGTGTGACCATATGATAAAATGGTACTCGGAAGTACCAGGAATGAACTATTGACTCACACACTTATTCAATATGGATGAATCCCCAAATCACTATATTGAATGAAAGAAGCCAGACGATAAAAGAGTACATACTAAATGATTCCATTCACATAAAACTCTGGGAAATACAAACAAATTTATAAGAAGTCAAATAAATTCATTATTATTTGAGCTATTCTGGCCTTATAGTTATATTCTCAGGATTAGAATCTCAGGTGCACCCCTTACTAGTAGTAAGAGCTTGATGGAGCCATTTAACTTTTTCTGTGGCTCATTTATAAAATGAGAATAACAATAATATCTCATATAATTGTTGTAAGGATGAAATGAATACATGTATATAAAGATTGTTAGAGTCATTGTAATAAAGAGTAAATAAATGCATAATAATTTTATTATTTTATTGGAACCTTCAGTCAGAGTCTATCTTATTTTTAATTGTTTTGTTCTTTATCTTAGTTGCTTTTACATGATCCTCTAAGTTGGACGGTTAGCTTTTGTCACCTTAGATTTCTTCCTTTTATATACATTGAGAAAAAAATAAAATGAAGATACATGTAATTTAAGGATGCTTTTCTATTTATTGTCTCTTTTGTTATCCCAGCACAGTATGATGCAATATATAGCAAAAGAAGAAAATATAGTTTTAATGTACATAGATGTTCTTAAATACCTTCAAGTCTACTGAAGAACTAAGAAAAGCATAAAATTGAGTACTTAATTAAACTGCATAGCCTATTAAGTGTTACAGTAACAGGTTATTTTTTTCTTACCAAAAAAGCAACTGTGATTCATGAAATGTAATTTTTCTAAATCACAAATGACAGGGAGGCAGAAATAAAGTCAAGGTATAGAATATTTGTAAGATAAAAAGCACTTATATATAGCTAATAGAAAGGATGATGGAGATCATCAAAAGAGAGTGAATATATTTTCTTATTCCATACACTGTGTCTGGTGTCACCATGACTTTCTGTTGAAAACATCAGCAACACCTTCAAAAGAGACAATGTGCACTTATCAAAACATTCTTGAATTTACCAACTTATATTTATAAAAAACATTAAATATAATGACATTACTTTTGCCATTTTCAATTTTTCTGTAATATTCAAACCATGCCAAGATTATAAAATTAGTTCTTGGTGAAGTTTAGTAACTTAATTTCATTTGTACTTTGAAGAGCATCGAGGCTACTTTTATTTATGGAAATATTATATTGTAATGATACTCTTAACTATAGTCTTACTTGAACAACTACGAAAGTGTCAAGAAAACAATTCCATCAATTAAATTAATTATAAAAAATTTCTTAAAATATTTTAGTTTCTTTCGAGGTTCAAGAACACTTACATAATTTTTTTAATGTATAATATTATTTAAAATTTTTATATTAAATTTTATGGGCTTTGGAAAGTAAATGCATTATAGGATAAATAGCCCGATAAATTTAATAATGTTGGGAGATGAAGAAGCAATGTGTCCAATTTTAAATATCATGGTAATTAAACTTTCCATTTATAGCTTTGGAATTTAAAAATGTTGAGCTTATTATAATTATAATGAAATATTGAACACAATTATATGAACTTTAATAATTGATATCAGTGTATCCGCTATGTAACTTTATGGAATGTTGAAAAGAAGTAATTAGAAGAAAGAAAGAGTTCATATTGGGAGGTTAATGCTTTTAAAACCTATATAGATGACATAAAATTTCAGGACAGTTGTTATTTAACCTTGAACGGTAACAACGAGAACCTTATTTTATGCTGATTTTAGTTACTTTGGGGAAAAAATGCAACTTTTTGGAAGTTTATATAGTTCATGTTAGTAGTCTTTAGTGACAGGGTTAGACTTTGAATCTTCCAAGATATCAACCTCAAATTTTAAGTGTTATTTCACTGATCCAACCTTCAGAATAACAGCATTTGGTAACAAGAGGTATTTCAAAGGAATTTTGACTGTTTATTCATATTTATATATAATATATAGATAAGTGTTTTCTCTGACACAAAAGAAGACATCAACAGCAGGATGACATAGAGTCCAGGTGAAGAGGATCAGGAAGTAATAGCCATTTTGGCAAACTTTCTGAAGATATATTACTGTTCTTTTTTCCCCCCGATTCTGGTCAAACAAAACATTCTTTTTGCTCGGGTAAGATTGAAGAAATTATAATCGTTTATGTGTATGAGAAATGTCCCAATGGCCAGTGTAGGATATTTTAAATTTTATAATGAAGATATGACATCACTCTATAGATAGCATCACTGTATAGATGAATACAATAAATAGTAAATAGGTATGATTAGAATTATTTTATTATATGTGTGTCTAGTAAGATTATGTGAATGGACCAATGTCCTTCCTTTACATATCTTAAATATATTGTTTAGCAATATGATATTTTTAACACCTTTTCTATATCCATATTTTTCCCTTTAGGTATACTTCATTCTTTTTAATATATATGTAATATTTTATTCCATTGATATAGTGTAATGATTTGACTGTTTCTTTTTTTTGTTTGTTTTGGTTTTGCTATTGCAAACAAGGTTGTCACAAATTGCTTTATATGCAAATCTGTGAACATCTACACCAATATTTGAGTAGGACAAAATAATAGTTTAAATATTGATGGCAGTGTATTGCATTTACTAGCACTGAGTAACAAGTATCCTTTTCTTTATAAACAAATCATTCTATAAGGGCAGAATAAAAATTGGAATTAAAAATATTCTTTAGTTAAAGATAAAACAAAAATAACTCCTAAGTTAAAAAAGCTGGTTTTAATCAGTTTTGGATGAGATATCATGAACTAATGACAAGAGGTTACTAGTGACTGGTAAGAACGTAAAGGGAAGGTATAACCTACAAATTGGGAAAAATGGATAGAGAGTATATTTAGATAATATTTTAAGTGCTATAGAATTTTACATTTAAACAGGCATATGATCAAAAGTTGTATTGATAAGGAAAATTGGATGGTTCTCAAGAAAATTATAAAAGTTGATATTATTATGATATACTTACCAAGATTCAAGGGAACTTTATATGCCTGAAAACTTTGTTTTGTGTGCACATAGGAGAGTGAGTTCTTTCTTGGGGCAGGGGCATTTTAACTATATCCTTTAATTAATATGATCATCATTCCAATTCACTATCATACCTTGATAAATAAAATTGTAAATGGACCAGAACACTAATAGTCACATGACTGATGTGTTCTCTCTCTGTCTTTCTCTTTCTCTCTCTCTCTTTTCCTTTCTCTCTCTCTCTTTCTGTCAGCAGATCTACATGAGAATTATTTTAAAATTGGAAGATTACTTTCTGATCATTGAATCAGATAAGAGGAGCTAGATGGGTCACTATTTGAAAGAAGAATTGAGATACTCATATTCTGTTCATTTATGCTGCACTTATCCTGGACAATATTTGTGTGGATAGTAACAACTTTTATTTCAGTAGTTCTCTCTACATTTATGTCTGCAAAGTTGACCAATATTTTTGCTTGCGTAAAATGTCTGGGTATCCAACGAAAATGAGAAATAACAGAGAAACCACATATTAATGATTTTTATTCATGGTTTGTATTATTTTAGAATTTAAACAATGGCTTAGCCATGACTTTGGGAGTAATGTGATTAGTATATCCGGTTATTAAAATGTGGACACTTACTCTGTTGATTGTTTTGATTATTAAGATATATGATATGCATGTTAATGGAAGTTTACTACTGTGGGAGGTATGAAGCACTGCAGATTGACTCCTTCACTGGGAGTCTCAGGCATTGTGGAAACAAATAAGTGTGCTCAGCATAACCTTTGGATTTTAGTGGATCACAATGTAAATAGAATTTGCTCAAAATACAGATGTTACGATGTGGTTAAATGATATACTTGACAGCAGAATCACGGGTTACACAGAAAAGGTCTGCATTTTCTGTTAGACTAGTGGTGACCACCAATGCCCACTTGGACCTCTGCTCCCACTGCCATTTCATCTGTAAGCTTTAGCTATACTGAACAGTTTTCTGTTTCTCGACATCATATGATTATATTTCAGACATTTTCCCTAAGTCTTCATTCTTACAGTGTTTCTCGAAACCTCCTCTACTATTCTTTCTTCAAGCTCAAGTTTTCTTTTCTCTGGACTCTACCCTGACTTCATGGTGGAAATGCTTGCCCATGCCAGATGCTGCCCCATCCCACCCTGTGCCTGCTCTGCCAGTCAGTCTGACTGTCTCTGTCTGTCATCTGTCATATCTCTACCTATGTATCATGTATTTTTTTACTCATCCATAGATGAGTAATTTTTCTTCTCTAGTCTTTAGATTTCTCACATGTAAATATGAGAGATTGAATTTATGATTTGAGATTCCATATCAGTTTTAAATGTTCTACTATTTAGACAGTTTTCCACAGCTTGTGTTTGCAATATATAAAGCAAATAATTTTTAGAAATCATAGCATTTTTTTAAAAATTGGCCTTAAATACTTTGACACTACCATCGTTGAAAGGTGGCGTCTCTGTCTCCTGCCCTTGTGTGTGAATGGACTGCAAACTCTCTCAAGGAATAAGGTACGACAGAAGCTAACACTGTGACTTCCAAGGCTAAGTCAAAGGACATGCAACTCTCACCTTATTTGTAGTAATGCTCATTCTGTGGCTCTGTGCCCCTCAGCTGCTATGTCAGGTGTTCGACTCCCCTGAGGCTGACACGCTGTGAGGCACCCAAGCCACATGGCAAAGCCTTATGTTCTTTGAAAAGATGCTCTTTAAAATTTTTGGCTGAGTTAAATCTTTGAATTATTCTAGGCTGAGCACTAAACATGTGAATGAAGCGGTCTCCAGGTGATTTCAGATTTCAGATGAGGTTCCAGATATAGGAGAGAGGAAATAGGAATTTTTAGTTCCTTGTTAAAATTTGTGAAAATAAAATGTTTTATGCCAGAAATTTTGGAATATTTTGTTATTTAGTGATAGTAATCAGAACAGCTATAAAAACATTCATATTAACACTTTACTAAATTGATACAACATTTATAGAGTTAAATTTTAAAGTTTAACATTTCTCCTTTCCACTGAAACTTACACATTTTATATTCCATTAAGATAACCTCACTGATAGTCCTTAATTGCTAATTTAAATGTTTATTTATAAAGTTATGCTAAAAACTACAACAGCATAATGAAAGAGAAACAGCTTACATCCTGTGCAAACATTTTTTATGTTATAAATTTGCAAGACATGATATGACTATTAACTATAATATGATGAGCAAGAAAGCACACAATATAGTGCAGCTGTCATGAAAGTTTGGATGGGTTTCAGCTGGAAACTCATTAGAAAAAATAAAGTGAAATAATATATTATTACATATATTATTAGGACCTGATAAACAACTGGTGCTTCATTAAAAAATAAAATAAAATAAAATAAACATGTTGTGTAAAATAATGACTACATCCAGGCAATGAGAAAAATGGAGCATAGTTAGTATAGAAGAGCCAATGGAAGAGAGATTGATTATATGTCAGAATTTTTTTATTCAACTCTTAGGATGTGTGTGTGTGTACGTGTGTACGTGTGTGTGTGTGTGTGTGTGCATGTGTGTGTGTGTGTATACGTGTGTATACCTGTGTGTATTTGAAATTTGAAAAATGTTTCTCTAGTGACTTCACATGGAAATTTAAATTGAGTTGAGTCAATGAGTTTATTTTGTGTATATGACTCACAAAACTTTTAAGTAGATTTAGAGTCACCTGAAAACTCAATGTAATGATATATAAGAGCTGAAAAATAAATGACAATCTTTTACAAAATTGTGCTTATTGCTAAATGCCGTTGACTTTTGGCAAATTATGTATGTCAGGTTTTCAAATTATCAATGCCAGGGAACATTTTTTTTGAAGCCCTGAAGAGGCAGCTTATTTGTACACTTTTTCTCCTTGGCAAACTTTTTTTTTTATTATTTATTGGATTTATTTCTTACAGGATCTGAGATGTTAACTAGCTAATTTTGTTTCTAATACTTCACCTCACTACAATATGTTAAGTAGTAGTGATACAGTTTCTACCTATACTACATATACTTAAATAATATACTTAAATCTAAAGGACTTCATTAAATTTTGAGACATTTAAAGGCACAGCTTGTCTCATGCATCTTTTAAATTCCAGAGTGGTGGGAGCAGGGAGTATCTTTTGCACTGAGGCACTGAAAAGTATATATTTGAATGGAGAAGGAATATGTAAATTTAAAATGTATTGTTTTTGTTTTGTTTATTCTCACCGTCTGCTTTGGTATTTGACTATTTCTTTGACACATGTAAATGTTTCCTAAGGTAATACTAAATGTGAATCTATGAAACCTAGCTCTATAATATCTGGATTAGAAATTGGAGAATGAGGTATATCTGGAAGGAAATATACTGATCAAAAGTAAACACAAATCAAACATAAAATCTGAGAAGCCAGGAGAATTTTTTTTTTTTTTGCATGCATGCATGAGAATACATGCTGCTCAGCATTCTTCTCAAAAGAGAGATTAAACTTATGTTAAATTACATGCACCCATTCTTTTGATTTAATTTAAAATAGAGAAGGAAGTTATCTAACTGTGAACCTGGGAAAACATGATTTATGAATATTAACATTTCTCTGTTTTCCTATTGCCAGGGAATGATTTATTTTATGACTATTTAGTAAATTTTTCCCTCAGATACTATATTTTCATTTCTATAGTTTCAACTTTTTTATTTCCTGTTTCTCTGAGATAGAGCATATTTTTCACTCATTTATCTTTTTAAATATTCTTTAACATGTTTATTATAACTGTTTATAAATCCTTGTCTCTGAATCAAAAAACCTTGATCTTCTTGGGCTTGATTTGTATTGAATAGCCCCCTCTGCTTCATTTCTGCTTCTTCACATGTCTAGTAATTTTCATTTTATGTTGGACATTCTGATTGATATCTTGTATGGAACCATGATTATATCACCTTCTTTGAATGATGTTGAATGTTGTTCCAGCAGGCTGTTAAATTACTGGTTAGGCTTGGTTTTATTCTTTCATGAAGGAGATCTGTTTTCACTTTGTGTCAATCTTTCGGTAATGTCTTTAATATTAATATATGGCTTTTCTTCTGGTGTCTAAATTAAATTTTTGAAGAGTATTGCAGTGCCTCTCTATTCTAGCTGGGCTTCAAATTCAATGTCTACCTATCTTGTGCTATCTCTGTTACATCTGTGCAGCATTCCACCCCAAAGTGTATATGCTCTCCTAGGACTTACAGAATCTCACCCTGCACACGACCAGCCCAGACTTTACCCAAGAACCCAGTGTAAATCCCCATTCAGACTTTGATGGGTTTTCTCTGTACACTTTCCTGTTTGAAGACTTGGCTTTACAAATTCTAGCCTCTTCAAAAGCTCTGATCACTTTCATTTCTACCACAATTGGATATTCTCCCCTAATCAGAGAGTTGGATATATCATGGGGCTTTTCTTATGGATTTTTTATTTTCCAAGAGCCACCGTCATGTTCTGTGTGTTTTTTTTTGTTTGTTTTATTTATTTTTTTAATGTCCTAAAATGTTATCTCATATTTTTTTCCATTTTCATAATTGTTTATGGTAAGAAAGCCAGTCTGGTAACATACTCTGTCTTTATCAAAAGTGGAAGTGTAAAAGCTTTATGAAAACTTGATTTACCTAAATAAATTTCTCTAGCCATGATCCTCTTTTAGGGCATATTTTTTTTTCCTTACTTATCGTTTATATCATAGTCTGCTAATTGTCTAGATGAAAGCTAAAATTATCTTTCTCTTTATATCTTAAACTTCTATTTCCAACTAATTTTAGAAAAGTTGCAAAAATAGGACACAAAAGTTTCTTATTTTCTTCACTCTATTTCTTCTAATGTTGACACCTTATGTAACCACAGTGTAATTATCAAGAATAGGAAATCAATATTGGTACGGTAGGGTAGCAGAATATACCACTCTAAAATATGCCTTTTGAGCATAAGGATTATTTTTAAGGAGCAAACACAGGAGAATTTTTGGAAATAGTAGAAGTTGTCCTTTTGTGAGGGGAATTGATATTTATAATGGAAGTCTCCATTTTTAAGGGTGTCTCCCTCTCTGAACCAGAAAGAGAAGGATGACTAAATCTCCAGAAACTCATCAGTGAATAAGGACCAACTTAAATAATGCGTACCACGAATGCCCTTGTTAACCATGCTCTTCCTGGTGACCTCCCATGACTGGCCTCCCCCCACCCCAACCTAATTTTTTTGTCTTCAGCTAAAATTGTGTTTAAGATGGTGGCTTTTGCCATTGATGGGATATCACCAATGTATACTTGAGGTATACATATTATTAGACTTCTGTTTGTTTCTCTCTTGTTAATCTGTCTTTTTTAATAGAAGGGAGCCTTGGCCATAGAACCTACAGAGGAGGCGAAAAATTATTTTTCCTCTCCTAAAGTATAATATTTTTAATTACAGACTTTGTAAATTATTTATATAGTAAACTATTCCAACTCTATATGCAAAAATACTACAGTCTTAGATATTGTGACTTAAGTTGGTATTTTCTGTTAAAAGTCTCTGTAGGTGGTCAGAACAGCAGAGGAAATTCACTTGGAAATGAAGAATTCAAATCAAGTTTTGCTATTGTTAGGCTTTGGTCTGCTGCGGAGGCAATTTGGCAACAAAAATGGTAACAGAGATGTTTTACAAATATCTTAGTTAACACACTTAAATATACCTTATACATAAAGCAAATTGTCTTAATACTTTAAAAGACATACCATTTTTATAAAAGATGATAGTTTCAGGAGGATAAAGCCAGTTTTGGAAAATGCCATTTCGTGGAAGCATACTGTTTGAACTGGTCTGTTTGGTTGGAGCAAGAGAAAGTCTCCAACTGATCCCTTTCATTTCCCTAGCTGGTTTGTTTGATTACCCTCATATGGATCATGTAAAAACCATATGGGGGAAATTTACTTCTTTCATATTTGCAACTAAAACCTGCTGGGATACTTAGATCTTACAGCTTATAAGCAAACAAGGAAAAAGGACACATCATTTTTATTTCAGGGCAAAAAAAATCAACTTCAGAAATCTCAAAATGAAAAGAACAGCTTTTAGGACACACGTAATGTAATTTTACTCAAAGATATTTGGCTCCCCTAGTTTGATTCTTGTGTTAGTTTTGATTCTTTGTTAGTTGGTTTGCAAAATATCTCATTTCTCATTTTTCATTTGTTAATATTTAACTAGACTAATGCAGCTTTGCAAAACATATTCTTGTTTTTTGATATATCCATTATATCCCATGTGACCAATGATAAAAGAAATATATTCATTCCCCCAAAACAGTCATGCATTCATTCATTAATATGCAAATTTTATTGCATGTCTAATATACACAAAGTAGTGTTTCAGTTTCAGGGATTCTGTGATGACCAAGACAAAAATATTGTGAGTCCGTGGGAGACAAAGTACTTTTACCTAAAATTTGACACCAGGACCCACCAACCTCAAGATGATGATCTCCAGCTCAGTGCATACCTCCTGTAGGTATTAGTTTGGCTCCGAGACACGCGAAGGCTTAGCTAAAAAAGAATGGGATCTTTAAGTTCCCAAGAAACAGTCATGCCATCTTCTGGAATAGCTGCTTATTTTCAGTCCCAGAAGCCGTAGGTATGTACCAAAATGAAAAATCTTACTAAAAGCCACCTAAATTTACAATGGCCGTTATAGGGAATATTTCAATTAGGCAAGATTGCTTATTTAAGAACTGGAAGTAAAAGTTCCCCAGTCAAACAAACAGAGTGGGACACTTATTTTCATTGGTATACACCCGCTTCCAAGACTTTAAGATTCCAAAATGGCTTCATGGAAATATTTGTTAAAAAGGCTAATGAAAAATTAAAGACACAAGAAACGCCTAATATAAAGACAATAGGACCGGTGTGACTTCTACTGCTCCCCTCTCTTCTTCTTTACCTGAGTATTTATGCCTTATTCTTTGTCTGAACCACCTTTTCACGCTGAAGAGACAAGCATTATTTGGGCCTGTGCCCCCAGTCTGCTAGATCTTTATCAGCTTGTGGCACATGTTAGTAGGACCTAGTGATGCTCAAAAACAAACAGGCAGCGAAATGGCAAACCCCTAGGGTGCTTTTGAGATTCTCAGTTTTCAACATGGACTAGAGAACACTCTCAATATAACAACTGATCTTTTAAAAGCCATTTTTAGCGTCTTTCCTGCCCATGTTGATTGTTCTGTTATTCAAATATGCAAACGAAAGAAAGATAAATCTGTGGCAGACATTAGAGCCGGTTTGGAAGCTCTCTTCTTATGGCATTTCAAGTTCCACACCATAAATAAGGTCACCTAACCTGCTCTAGCTGTTCAATTTGTAAATGGTTTATCTCCTGCGATTAATAGATTGATAAAAGTGCATAAAATAAGGTGGGAAGCTACTAGTTTGACTGCGCTTGTGACTACAGCTGAATACTTTGAAAGGATTTTGGAGCAAGACCATAAACAGAGTCCACAGGGCTCTTGGCCTTACAGCTCCAACAGCTTCAGAGCCAGAAACAAAATAATATCTAGGCCTCCTGCATTACGCCCTCCTAGGGGTCAAAAGGCTGGCCCAGAAATCAGTCTCTCAATTGTAATCACTTAGGACCCTGGAAAAGAGATTGTCCTCCAAGGCCCTATACAAATTCTTCAACATCAGCTAGGATGCCATCGCACCTGCCCACGAAGGATGCCTCTAGGCCCACAGTTAACAAGACTCCAAGGGCCCCGCCAGGAACCTGCTGTCAGCAGTTCCCCTAAACGGCCAACAAGACAGTAAAATAAAACTTAATGGGAAATCTTGCCAAATTCTGATAGATACCAGAGCTACACTTTCTACCTTAAGTCCCACTGTCCTGGGACCTTGCCTGATACACTTCTTTCTTTTGTTTATGACTTCCTTGTCCCACCACTTTCCTGCCCTTGAAAGCCTTTCCATTTCTTCAGCTCTTTGGAGCTCATTTCTGTTTGCTAGAAGGGATGCTGCCCGATCCCAGATTGGTTGAACAAAGCCAAATTTGATCTTTAAATTTATTCAATTGAATTTTTTAACACTCTAAATCAGGAATTTTTATTACCTCCTCCTTAAATTCAATCATTTGCTAGAACAACTCACAGAAGTCAGGAAAACACTTCCCTTAAGTTTGCTTATTTTAAAGGATAGAACTCTGAGCAGCCAAATGGAATAGATGTCTAGGGTGAGCTAAGGGTGGCGAGTGGGTTGCCCAGAGCGTCTGTGCTCCTTCCAGGTGTACCCCCTCCCAGCACGTTCAATGGGTTCACCGATACAGAAACCCTGTGAACCCTGATATTTTGGGGTTTTTATGGAGGTGCCATTATGTAGGCGTGCTTGATTCAGTCACTGGCCATTGGTGATTGACCACAATCTCTACTCCTTCTCTCGTCCCGGGGAGTTGGGGTTAAAGGTGAAAGTTCCAACCCTGGAATCATGGCTTAGCCTTTCTGGACCAGCCCCTCCCTGGCTTGAAGGAAACCATTCAACTCTCAGGAGTTTCCATGGGCTTTAGGAGTTCTGCGCCAGAAGCTAGGGATGAAGATCAATTTTTTTTTTTTTTTTTTATAGCACAGTGAGCTCAGAGATGCACTTTCCCACAGGGTGGTTAGGAAAGGCCTTTCGTTCCCATGATCACGTTTCGTAGATACGGGAATAAAGTGAAGCATGAAGGTATTTGAAAATCTTAATGAAGTGCTGTTGAATACATGACATACAAGGGCAGCGGGGACATGTCTGGAGTAAACACTAAGTTTACTGAGGAGTGATCTGAGTTGAGTTCACAGAGCCATTAAGAACACGACACACGTCCAGCTTGATGGATCGTGATAGCCCGTGCCTACAGACTGGAAGCCAAAGAATGGCTTTGTTTTGAATGATGTTTTGAGAAGATCACTGGCCGCTCTGTGGAAATGG
>NW_011888854.1:950770-954350 GCF_000151845.1 Pteropus vampyrus
GGGCCCAGAGAACATTATTTTCAAATGTCTTCTAAAAATAGAACCTGCTGCCTTTTTTATGGTTATTTGATTATATGTCTACAACACCATTAGTAGATTATAAGCCCCCGGAGAATGGAATCTGCGTCTGTACATCTTTTTGCCTGGTGGTTACGGTACTGTAGGTAATCAATACATTTCACTGAATGTGTGAATGGACTTGAGCTCTTAAAATATGTTTCTTTTGAGACTTAAATACCCAGTTTGCCATACTGCTTGTTTTATTATGATTTTTTTTTCTTTTGCATAAGGAAGGCGTCTTTTTAAATCTATTTCATTTAGTGCACATATTGAAATGTATATCATTATATTCATGAGATGACTTAGTAACAACTTCCTTTCACTGTGGTACATTCCAACAATTTTATGACCTTTATAGCTAAGTTTCCTTTCCTTCTGGTTTTAATACAACATATTGTAGCATGCTGAAATGAAACCTTTATTGTACACCATATGGTAGTCTTCCAGTAGCAGTCAACAAGGAGTAAAAATTTGAGGAGGAAAGAAAGTAACATATTCCATTCAACATAGTATTATCCTGTTAGCATTTGCTGAGAAATAAACAAACAAATGAGAGGTTGCATAGTCAATAGAGAACGCAGAAAACAAGCATTTTATAATTTTTATAATTATTATAATATGTTATAATTCTATAAAACTACAGGTTTTTTTTTAACACTAAAACATTCACTCCTATTTAACCTTCTAGAAAAGTAGTTAAAAAACAACAAAAATGTGTTGCTATGTGATAACATGAAATAAGTGATAATTTGCAACAGTCATGTTCCAATTGCCTGTCAATATTTCTTTATTTACATATCCAATTGTAATTCATTTCAGTCTCTCCATTTATACTTCTTATTTATCTCTAAATAATTAAAATAAGATGAAAAAGCCACCTACACATTACTTTTTCATTATTCATTTAAATGTTTTCCTAAAGTACATACATATAATACTTAAGAATATGATTTTATACCTTAAGTATTAATTAGAAGTAATTTTTATTTTAAGACACTATTACTTTGTAAAATGTAAAATAAAAAAAGATTCTTACAAAATTAAATTTTACTTTTAAAGACAAAACTGATACAACAATCTCAGTGTCTCTAACATTTGTAATTCTATTTTTATTTTATTTTTTCAAAATTAACTATAGTGTATAATTAGCATTACTGGTGAATTTTTATTAAACTGAATTTAAAAAATGTAATATATTTTTAGGACCATTTAAAATATTATTGAATCAAGGTGATTATACAAAAGAGCATTCTTGAATTAGATCAGTTTTGACTCATTATAGTTAAATATCAGGTATAGTTTCTGCTAGTTTATGTAATTTCTGAAACATCTTGAGTTTAGAACAAAGCAACATTTAAGTAACTATATTAAGTAATAAAGATCTAGGTCAGAATGGAAACTATCACTAATAGAGGGAATGTCGACCAACAAAGCTATTTACATCAGGGCTTCTTAGTTTTAATTCATTGCTTGGCAGTAAGTTAAGTGTAGGAATACAATCGAGAAACAAATTTTACATTTTCCTATAGCTTCGGGAAATAAATACCGTGTGCTTTCAAAACACGTAATCACTACTGGTCAGTTATCACATTCATTTGATGTTATTTTAAATTAAAAAGAAAACATTAGATCTATTCTATTTGATTATTTTTAGCAGAGAAACCTTTAGGCAGTGTTATAAATTAAACTATTGCTCTCTTTAGAAGGACATCTATTTCTTGAGGCTCATTGACGTTGGTCTAATTTAGTTTTAATGCAGTGAGGTCACTCAAGTTGAAATCACATGACTTGTTTTTGCATCCTGTTCTGCAGGGGTTTGCCTCAAGAGATTAAGAGATCAATGCTTATACTTACTATTCAGCTTATTCTCTCCCCTGAGTCCGTGAGACTTTATTCATTTCTACTTAGTGAAGCCAGCTGAGAGGGCCAGCATAGTCACTTTTACTTCACAGTAATTCTAAGTACCCATCAAAGCAGTTTTTTCCCTGGGGCACAATTAGGATGACTCTGACCCTCTTTGCAGAACTGCTTTTAATCACTTTGAAGTGGCTGTAATTCTTTCTGACCACTGTTAGGCTTGGGTGCACGAAGGTTACTAGGAGTACCTCAGTATTCTCTGTTCAAACCTAAGTTAAAAGTCAAGTGAGAGGCCCACAGCATCATGCTCTCTGTTCCTGTGGGGGCAACAGGAAGCAAGGAAGATAAACATGGCCTCCTGGGCAACAAGAGTTTAAGGCTGAACACTCAGAATTTATCTTTCCCTTTCTTAATCTCATGTGAGGATCAGCAAACATCACTAAAAAACATCTGCCTAAGTAATCTGCCGTTTGTTCTCACTTTCAAAAAAATTAGAGCCTATTAGTAAACACCAATGAGTCTAGAAAACTATTTTTAATACAAAGAAGTTTTATCTTTAATGTAAATGATCGGTCAAAATAAGTAAAGAATGTTTTATGCCCTTAAAAATACTCTGTTAAAAAATTCCTTTCACATTTTTCTTTGGAATCTATTTACATTCTGGTGTACAATCACACATGAAACTGTCATTTGGTTTTGTGAGAAAGGAGTGTGTACAGTGTTAGTCACATATATAATGGTTAACACAGCAAAATAAGGCTTGGATTTTATCGTTTTCCTTTTTGTGTATATAAAGAGTAGAAATCTATCTCTATCAGTAATTTAAAGGTTTAATTAATGGTTCTGTTTATTCTAATATCTTCTAATAAGGTTATACAATTGCTTATTCCAAAACACATTCATATTCAGCTGAAAGGAGACTATCTAGAATTTTGAAATTTTACAATTTATAATTCATGTGTAGTCTTCAGTGTCTTTCATAAAATTCTCCTTGTTCTCATTCTGTCAACATGGTTAAGGAAGCGTCTTTGAAATGAGGCTGTCGGCATCCTCTGCGTTACTAAACCCAACGGCCAGCTCGCAGCCCTCATCCGACTTGTTCTGGCGGCATAGTACTGGACCGAGCCAATAACTCTCTTTCTTTTGAAATACTTTTTCCAGGTTAAGAATACCATGAAAACCTTTTTTTTTCCCCAGTTCTACTGGCTGCTCTCTCTTATTTTTGTTTGTTTGGTTTCTTTTCATCTCCCTTGACAAGGGGAGTTCCCTCAGGAGACCTTCATTCATTTTTATAATGATCTGGAATGATAAGCGACCCCAAAATTCAGTGGCTTAAAAGAGTAAGTATTTATTATTGCTCAGGAACCCATATGTCCTCTGAATGGTTCTCCGGATCTGGAACTGTCTCTGTCAATGTTACTCTTTGCTCACATGTACGTGTTCAGCTGGAGTGTCGTCCGTTGGGTGGTTGGTGAGAACAGCCCCACTCACATTTCTGGAGGATGGAAAGCTAGTTAAGCTAGATGATAGAGGTGACTGCATCTCATGATTCTTGGCATCTAGCAGAATAGCCTGGTTTCTTGTTTGTGTGACAGTGGCAAGCTTGCAAAAGAGAAATCAGAAACCCAGAACGTGTCTAGAGGTCTGACTTGACAGTTCTATT
>NW_011888854.1:955425-957584 GCF_000151845.1 Pteropus vampyrus
CTGGAATGATAAGCGACCCCAAAATTCAGTGGCTTAAAAGAGTAAGTATTTATTATTGCTCAGGAACCCATATGTCCTCTGAGTGGTTCTCCGGATCTGGAACTGTCTCTGTCGATGTTACTCTTTGCTCACATGTACATGTTCAGCTGGAGTGTCGTCCGTTGGGTGGTTGGTGAGAACAGCCCCACTCACATTTCTGGAGGGTGGAAGGCTAGTTAAGCTAGATGATAGAGGTGACTGCATCTCACGATTCTTGGCATCTAGCAGACTAGCCTGGTTTCTTGTTTGTGTGACAGTGGCAAGCTTGCAAAAGAGAAATCAGAAACCCAGAACGTGTCTAGAGGTCTGACTTGACAGTTCTATTGCAATCTGTTGGCCGACAGCACATCACAAGGTTGGCCTAGAGTCAGAGGAGTTTGAGGAGATGCCACCTCTTGATAGAAGGAACTGTGGAGTCACATTAGAAAAGGCATAGGTTGAAGGAGAGGAAAGAATCGGGGACACATTTGCAAATAATATTCGGCAGCCTTTTTGTTTCCTTAGTGATCTTATCCAGTTGCAGAAATGGTTTTAAATACCATCCACACGCTGATAACTTCCAAATGTAGGTCCGTAATTGGTATGTCTCCCTGAAACCTCAGAGTTGTATAACTAATTTCTTGTTTTTAATTGGATGCCAGATAATCTTGTCACCCACCTACCAAGCTTCTGCAACATTTCCCCACAATCCCAGGTGTTGATATCTGTGCCTTTCAGTTTATGAGGCCAATAAACTTAAAGTAATGCTAAAACCCTCTTTTTCTTCCATACTCCATATCCAATCTAACACTAAATTGCCTCTCTATGTGGGGGGAAACTAATGGTGGATTATGCCTAGTTAGCAAAGTCTGTTATGATTCCTCTGGTGCCATGTGCCATCTCTGGGCTAAAAAGGGTCTAAAGTTGTCTTTGGTGATTAGCTTTGTCCTTCCTGGTAGGAAAGGGAGGAGGGTTACTTTTATAAATTTATGTTTTGCTGTTAGGCAGATAAGGGGAGGGCAGAAAGCTATTCTTCTGCTTCTCAGTTGCCTTCAGCTAAAATCTCCTTATATGAAAGGGGCATATTTGGGGTGGCAAATCTTCTATGCTTCAAAAGCATATTCTGCATCTGACCACACTCCTCACCAGCTCCAGTACCTCTACGTCCAAACCACTATTATTTCACAACTGTATTATTGAAACATCTTTTGTTTTCCTCCTTACCAGCTCACCTAAAATCTGTTCTTCTTCAGCAGTCAGAATAATTCTAGTAAAACTTAAATCAAATTTGTATCAGTATTTTACTCAGAACTTTTCTATAGTTCTCTGACTATCTTAGTCTAAAAGCCAGTATCTTTCCAACGAGCCCTTCACCACGTTTTGTTCACTCCTTCACATTACTTGGGCACAGCGATGACCTCGCTCTGTGTCAGAGGAGCCTGGCAAACTGGTGCCTCAGGACCTTTGCACGGGTTGTAATTCTGCCCATAATTCTCTTCCACTCCCATCAGATACAGATACAGGACTCCTTTCGTCACCTCTTTTGGGCTTTGCTCAGATTTCACATTTTCTAAATGATACCTCCCCTGTTCATCATACTCAAAATTAATACTATTTCTGCTACCGTCCTCCTTCCAGCACTCTCTATCCCTCTTCCTGCTTTACTGGCTTTATTTTTCATTTAGCACAGCTCACCACCTCTCTCTCTCTCTCTCTCTCTCTCTCTCTCTCTCTCTCTCTCTCTCTCTCTGTCTGTCTCTCTCTCTCTCTCTCACACACACACACACACATACACACACACACACACACACAATTTTTAGTCTGTCTCACTCTCCAACTTATAAAAACTATTTGAAGGGAAGGATCTTGATCTTTTACTGACTAATGTTTCCTGCATAACTATAAGATATCCTGGGTTATAACAGGCACTCCGTATATTTGTTGATGAAAAAGCAAGGGTGAAGACAGCAAAATATTCCCGGTGGTTTTTATGATTAAGCAAGTTGAAAGCACAGAGATCGAAAAGAGATATAATAAAAATGGGTAAATAACTGGACAATATGTATAGAAGGCTATTTATTGAGAAATAAAGGTTTTTTTGACACATAATTATATTAGTGATGGAGATAATTTCTAGAAAC
>NW_011888854.1:958654-965484 GCF_000151845.1 Pteropus vampyrus
GAAAAAGCAAGGGTGAAGACAGCAAAATATTCCCGGTGGTTTTTATGATTAAGCAAGTTGAAAGCACAGAGATCGAAAAGAGATATAATAAAAATGGGTAAATAACTGGACAATATGTATAGAAGGCTATTTATTGAGAAATAAAGGTTTTTTTGACACATAATTATATTAGTGATGGAGATAATTTCTAGAAACATATATACCAAATTGTTAGAAACTATAATTCTCTCCCTGTCTGGGATGGGTGAGAGTATGATAAGATTATCAGGATTTGGAAGGGGTGGGTGAAAAGAGGAAATCTCTTGTTTGACTCAAATTATTTAGATATTTTAAAGTTTCTCAAGATATATGAATTTATCAATTTTTATTAAGATCTGTAAACATTTAAAGTTTTAATGTAATTATTAATAATTATGTACTATAGAATGCACTAATCTCATTGCTATGAATGTAAGAATATAACACTGACCCCTATAGCCAGTTAATTCAGGTCCCTCACTGATAGGTGCCCATGCTGAGAACTGGAATTACAGTCCCCGGCATTTGCTTGAGTGTACTAGATGCTTACGATGTTGCTGACAAATTTCTGGCTGTCATATACTAAGAAATATGCTAGTTTTAATTTATAATATTATTGTGGTTACTTTCAATAATTAATTTATCAGGTTCCCACTAAGTAGCCTTTCGTCTAAAAATAAGATTGTGAAATGGCCTGTCATTTATTTATAAAACCTAAAGAAATGACTGGCGTTTTCCATCACGTTTATTTGTGTCCTGTCAATAGAAAAGAAGGATGTGAGCGAAGCTTAGAGAATTGCTGGTCTCGAGAGAGGATTCTGCTTCTTTGTAACTATAGTCTCTTTTCTTTTTGAAAGCACCCAATCCGCTTTAATTAAGATAAGTTTAGAAGTGTCTTGCTTCTGTTGATTAAAATGGTAAAAGCAAACATACATTAATTATAGCTAAATATAATAATTTCAATAACCATTGTTAATTCAAATGTTGTTAGTTATTATTTTTTTTCTTAAGTTTCACACAGGGTTGGTTTTGAGTGTTGGTATTTTTATATATTTGTTCACACTTTGATATTTATCATTTATTGAAGTGCTCTTTGAATGAATACTACAGTTCACATCCTCTTTTAATGAATACTATAACAATACCATTTTTTTCTATTAATAGTCAATTTTAATTCAGAGAATGAATTAGAGCCTGAATGTTGAATTATAGCTGATTCTAGTAATCAAACCTAACCTGGTAAGTTCATACTTGATCCACAGTCTATCTGAATTTCAAGGAAACACTATATTTTTTAACAGATTTATTATTGTTAGTTTACAGTTTGGGGAAGTAAATTCATATCATTCAGATCCTCAAATGAACTTCATTATTGTTTGTACACAATTTCCAGAATTTAGTCAAACTAATCAGACATAGAAAACAAAACTTGCCAAAAGTAAAAGACAAAACAATAAAAAAGAAACAAACTCACAGGGGGATCCAGATAAGAGAGTTATCAGCAGTGTATATTAAAATAACAATGCTTAACAATCAATCAAATTAAACATAATATTGGGAAATTTTCCAGACTACTCAAAACTATAAAAAGAACTACATGGAAAGTCTAGTATTGAAAAATATAGTAGATAAAATATAGAGCTCAGTAGCTATTGTTGACAATAAAAAATGTGAAAATATTTAGTAGACTGAGAGGTATGTCAGAAGAAAATACACAGATTGATGTAGTGAGAGACTGAAAGGTGTAATACAATAAAATATATTAGAAGACATATGGGTTATAGTTAAAAAGTTATATATGAATTGCCAGAGCAAAGGAGAAAAGTGATATCTAAAGAGATGATAGTTGATATTTTGTCTAAAACTAATGAAAGGCATCAAGTCACAGATTCAAGAAATTGATAAATACCAAACAAGAAAAAGGAAAGAAAACTACATCTAGGCACATGACGGTATCAGCTGTTGAAAATCAATAACAAAATGTTATAAGCCATCTGGAAAAAAAATATTACCTTTAAATGAGCAACAAGTCCCACTGAGAGTTGATACTAGCAGCAACAATGAGCGATGAAGAACAGAAGAGAAGGAAATGATATTTTCAAAGTTCTAAAAATTGCCCAATAAGGATAACTTTCAAAAATAACAGTGAAATAAAAGCTGTATTGTTAACCACATATCAGTACTAAAGGAAATGTAAAGTGTTCTTTAAGCAAAAGGAACAATAAGAGGGTGGTTATAAACTTTAATCTACTAGGAACATTTTTTAAACTGCTACAAGAAAAAAAATCTAAACAGTTATACAGTCATATGTAAATACATATATACATGTGTTTGCAAACACACATGGTATTAAAAGAAATGAAGCCTACAGAACAATGTGACTCATGATTGAAAAACAGATGCAGAAATTCTACTTAAAACATTTGCAAACACATTGAAGCAAAATATAATATTACAAACTATTTGGGTTTATTTCAGGAATATGAGATTAGTGTTACAATGTGATTCACCACTTTAAAAAATGAAGGAATAAAAAAGCATTTGTTCATCTCTCTATATAAAGAAGTGAATACAATTCAATGTCAATTCATGTTGGAAGAACCTCATACTTCTTATGAAATTGGAAATCAAGTAGAAATTTCCTTTATTTTTTCTATAAAGTAATTATAGACCATATTAAGATGCCATATTTGATAGTAAAATATTGAAATAGTTTCTTCTGAAAGAATATCTGCCATCACCACTTCTATGCTGCTTTTTATAGAGACCTAGCCCATTGCAATACAGTAAAATAATATTAACAATGATAACTTTAAAATATATCATACCACATCATGGTATACTTAAAAAACAAAACCTCTACAGATAAACTACTAAAATGAATAAGCAAATGTTTTAACAATTTCACAACACACAAGAACACTATATAAATATATAATTTATACATTGGTATAATGTATAATTATATTTTAAATGTTATTTAATGTATATATTTATTAATATAAAATATATGCAAATATAACATATTTTATATACCATATATAATTTACAATATGTAATTTACATAGCTTCAGAATATTAGGTCATGTTATCTTGCTATATCATTGAGAAGGGTTTTTTTTGTTTGTTTTCTGAGTATGTCAACACTAAAATCATATACAGTTCCAGAAAGTACTGACTATGTCGGCTCTTTCTTTTCACCGACTGCTATGCTGCATCGATCCAGGGATTATGCAGATGCTTTTTCCAATAATGCATTTTTCTTTTTCTTTATGAGTGATACCAGTGGTGTACGTTGTACTGCTGATAAAGAAAATAGGTGAGAAAAACAAATAGTCTGGTAAGAGGTACTATATATCAAGTAAAGACATGTGATTTGCCTTTGTTTTTTCTGTTTCAAGAGCAAATTCACTGAACTCTTCAGGTTATTGTCGCTTTTTCTGTCAAGTCTCGTGTTCCTTCCAGCCACACACTTAGCCTGGCTTCTTCATGTCCCAACTCTATAGTTGACAAAAATTACACTAGTTGAAAAAACTAACTTATATATTACTATGTTTTAGGAGGTTCACATACAAATTATAGAATTGATAAGAGTATTTTCGATGGACATTCAATAATAAAGACCTATAGAGTTTGTTGTAAATATTACATTATTTTATTTCTTTGAAGAGTTATTTCTTGAGTGACTATGCTATCTCTAACAGATACATATAGTAACTGAACTATGCTAAAGGAATGCACACACAATAAATACAATGAAATGTGTTTTATAATCAAGTGCCAAGAATGCCTTGGCACTTGATTATAAAGTGGCAAGGAAGATAAAATTGTTTTTTTTGTAATTTCAAAGGAAGGTATGAGATCTTATCTATAGATGTTAGTTTTGGGTGACGCATCTATACTATTTATTAATAATTAAGATAAGATTATTTTATGCAGCCTTCTTATTTTATGTATTTCTTCTTCAGGCAGAGTTGTGATAACCTTTACCAATAGAGTATTATTTCACACTACTTAGAGTCATAAAACATTTATGAGAAGATAAATTATTTCACACAACTATTTACATAATCATGCCTATTTTACCACTAATTGTCATAAGGATAATTTTAAAAATTGAGGAGACAAAAGGACATCAAGAAATTTTCTGTTTATTTCCTAGTTTCTTATTAGTATTATATCTAAATCATTGACGGAGAAAGAAGGATTTCAGTCTTTACTTCCATAACCTCAAGTAGCCATCTATTTTAACACTTACTACCATTACTGCCAAATGACTTCATTTCAGTTTTAGTTATTCTCAATTCCTTTTCCTGCAGTTTAATGGTGTGACTTTTATTTTATAAACTTTGGACAGGGAAAGGCGAGTGGGAGACTCACACTCAGTGCCATGGCTGAGAGAGAAAGACTGTATGTGTGGTGGGGGCCACAGTGTGGGGGCAGGAAAGCTTTTTCTTCTGTCCTTTTTTGTTTTTACTGTATTTCTTCATTGTTTATTTATCAAGATAAACTATTCCTTAGTCCAAATATTCATATTTCAATGACAAAATTCCATGAAAGTCAACTCGATAAAACTCTTTGCATTCCAAAATCACTTTGCATTCCGAAAGATAAAGCATCGTCACTTACCTTCTTTTCGGCTCTTCTTTTCATCTACTGAGATTTCATTTAGTTAGTTAAACATTCTCTTCTATCCTTACCTACCTGATTCCAGTACACATGGAACAAAGATTTTTTTTTTTCTTTACAATAGAAACAAACTCATTACTACTGAAAATTGGATGCAGATTTGTTATTACAAACTGGTAGGTTGTATCTTCATTTTCAGTTTTTAAGTGTGTGCATAAAGATATTACCTTTATGTACTGAATATGAAAGCAAACTTTGTTATCCTCACTTTTCCCAGAGTTGCCAGCATGAGGAATATAGAAGCTATTTACCTTTATATTTCTGAATGTAGTGTCAATATATGGGTGATTTTCTGTTACTAGATAGCGCAGCCGACTCTGTACTGGGTGGGTGTTATCTATTAGACACATAAACAACTTTCTGGAGCATTTTAGAACTGGACCATATTAACACATGTATCTTGTCGAACTGTTCGGGCCCTATCGCTTTAACTGTCCTCTGTACTTGAAACACAGTGTCCTATCTCTTTGATTCCCCCATATGTTACATTTAACTAGGAGACTTTCATAACAAGCTATGTCTTCAACTGTCGCAGCACGGTTCGGCAGATTGGGACTCAGTAGGACATTTCTCTAAAACATTTTTTTTTTTATGGAATGCAAAGTTTTATGGTCAAATACTCCAATTTTTAAATGTTGTTGGATGGATAGAATCTACATTAAGTACATGTCTTCATTCATACTCAGGGTTATAGAAGTTATCCCTCCTAAACAGAGACAAAATTGATTTCAATTTAATATTTACATGTTTGCTCATTTAATAACTTCAGAAGTGTTAAGGCAACACCAGTGAAAGCTATGGGAATTCTATATATTTTTACAATTTAACAGACCTACTGAAGACAACTTCTTTATAAAATGAAGCTAGTTTTAATCTACTCTAGGATGTAGTTGTGCATTGTCATATGCTTCTCCGCTTTACGTGTAGTATTTTGGTCTCCGTGGTTACATAGTAATGGCAATGGCAATGACAATGAGAGCATTTTATAAGCTTAAGTTGTCTTCAGTTTCCAAAACTGTACTTGTTCATATTTCACATTAAAAATGTAAGAAATACTGATTCACTTATTGCATTATATGCTTTACCTGTCTTGGAAAGTGGTGGAGGAGTTCTGTTTTTCTTGCTTTTTGTTTTGTTTTAAACACAAGTTTACTATTGCCAACAAGTCACATGATTAAGTCATCCTCTATCCCACATATGCACCGAGCTACCCTTATCTAAGATAGTATTAGGTATATTGTAATCTTAACATGTTTTTCAGTTAAATTTGAATTGGATATAAATTAAGCAAATTTGAAATGTATGAATCAACACCTGCAAATGCTTATTCACTGCAGAAAATGTCATTCATAGTAAGACAGATGGAAAATATTTGAGTATGACCTTGGATAACTAACAAACTTCACATTCAAAATATCAGAAACTTATAACAGTCATACTTGCACACACGTGCATTTTTTTCCGTTTGGAAAAAAATGAAGTTAACAAATTTTATGTTAAACAATTCTGAGTAGAAAACTTTAAATTTACCATTATTCAGCTCACTAAAATCATATTTTCTTAAATGCCTCATAATGTCATAAGATATCAGATAGTTTTTAAAAAATAGTGATTATGGACAAAAGTGATTGAGTTTCCATTAAGACTGTCCTATCTGTCAAGATACTAAGATATCTCAATCTATGAGACAGATGGTATTTTAGTTTGAATGTAAGCCAACTTTGAATAGTGGATCAAAGGGAAAAGAACAATTACAAAGTTTTTAACTTTTTAAAAACTGAATTTTTTAAGGCATATAATGGCTTGCTGAATAGCTATTAAAATAAAAGAACTATTTCTTAACTAGTCACAATACTTCTGACTCTAAATGTGTGGATTTCCCTTTCATTTTAGGTAATTCTGACACTACTACTCAGTTAGTGGAGGTTAAGGGCTCAATCCCATAAGACTGCCCCTACTTCAGATTCCAGTCACAATTAGCATGTGGCCAGTTTATTCACACTTTCGTGTAACTTGGCTGCAAATTGAGAGTTCCCAAGACCCCCTCCTCAAGTTATAAATTTGTTATAATGTCTCACAGAACTCTAGTAAACACTTTTACTATAACCAGTTTATATGTGTGT
>NW_011888854.1:966929-969811 GCF_000151845.1 Pteropus vampyrus
CCTCAGGAACAGCCACATGGAAGAGATAAATAGACACCTGGGTGGGGTGCAGAGCTTCCACGCCCTCTCTGGGTGCATCACCTTCCCAGGGCCTTGCTGTGTTGACCAACTTAGAAGCTCTCTAAACCCTGTCATTTAAGAGTTTCATGGAGGTTTCCTTAGATAGGCAAGATTGACTAAATCTCTGGCCATTAGTGGTGAAGTCAACCTTCAGTTCTTTCTCTTCTATACATGGTTGGGGGTGGGCCTAAAAGGTCCATTCCTCTAATCATACCTTGGTCTTTCTGATACCCAGCCCCCATCCTCCAAGGGTCACCATATCAGCATAAACTCAGATAAGGCTGAAAGGGACTTATGAATAACAAAAGACCTTCCATTCCCTCTGTCACTGAGGAAAGTCCAAAAGTTTTAGGAGCTCTGTGCCAGGAACTAGAGAAAATGTATTTAAAAAAAAATACTCAAGTATATTTCTTATTATTATGTCATGGTATTACTTACATAAAAGAATTTTTATTCTTGATTTTTATAACATATATTTTAATGTAATAAAATGTTTCATAATATATAAATATTTTATATCTAATAATTATAGTAATTACATGCACAAATTAAATAATAGCTTGTAATTAGATATTCAAATAATCATATAGATAAAATTTTGGTTTTATGTTCAGACTTTCCATCATACTGGGCATTTTTACCATGAAATATTCTTTGCAATCACATCCAATAGCTGACGTGCTAATAAGCTTTTGAGAACTCTCCAAAGTTAACCAGTAAGAGTTGGAAATTACACAAGTGATATTTATATTTTTTAAACAAAGAATTTAATCTCTTGATTGGCCTAGAATGGAAGCTCAATGTTCCAGCATTTTCTGTACCTTGATAATCGAATGAAATGGCTTTTATTTGTTTTGCACAAATGATAATACTCACTTATTTTTGAGACTTCAGATAAGTCTTTTTAAAATTGAACTTCATTGTAGCACATTATTTTGTAAAATAATTTGGTGATGTGGAAGGCAAACACATTTACATTGTTATAATCATTACAATAATAAACCACTGCCTTGTTCCTTTATTAAATATTTTTCTTATGAAAATGATGTGAATTCCTTCCAATTCAATAATGTACTAAAGTGTACCATTTATGTGTTTATATAGCTTTAATAATGGTGAGACAAAACTCATAGATCATGTATCTTAAATGATATATTAAAAATGTTAACTGAGATCTAGGTCATCCAGGACACTGATTTAATTCCAATGTCATTGATTATTTTACTAACAATATCTGGAGATTGCTATTGAAATTATATGCTTTCAAATTAGTGATAGGATATGATTTTCTATATGTATAAATTATACTCATGGATCAAATTTATGAACTGATGATTCATAAAATGAGTTTATGTTACTTTTAATCTTAATAGATTGAGCAATATTTGTGTACAATTGTTTATATGATTGCTAAGACTGGTTATCTATGTCCATTGATGTTCTTAAAGAGGCTTCTGTCTGTAAGATTTGATTGACATGCCCACCTGGACAGCTCTAGGCAATTAGTAGCTTGTGATTCTTTATCAAATAACTGCTATAGACACTTGGCTGCTTATCAAACCACCCATAAACGTTGCTGCTAGTTGTGCTGCTGTGCATGAAAAATATTCATCTTCAGTACCCTTGCGTTTTAATATAGCAATTAATGGTTTCTCAAGTTTGTAAATACTATCGTTGGTTTTTCAGGTGGGGGTTGAGATAGCATGACAGAAAAATGGCTAACAAATTTCAAAAGAACACACTTAGTTTCTGGAATTTTATTGGTAAGTCAAGGTTTGTTCTTAACAATTCTGGGTATTAGGTTGGACAAAACATCAGCTGGGACTTAGAGGTTGCCACGGATTGAATTGTGTCCTTGAACATTATGTGTTGAAGTCCTAACCACCGGTACCTGCGAATGTGACTATATTGAGAAATATTGTCTTTGCAGATATATCGAGTTAAGAGGAGGTCATTAGGATGGGCAAAACCCCTATGAGTGGTTTTCTTATGAGAAGAGAAGACAGGCATATCAGGAGAACACAGTGTGGTGAGAAGCAAATATTGGAGAGATGCAGCTGGAAGCCAAGGATTGCCAAGGATTTTGGCTAAGGCCAGAAGCTAGGGAGAGGAAAGGAAGGATTCTACTCAGAGTCTTAGGAAGCAGAGCTCTGCTGACATCTTGATTTTAGACTTCTAGCCTCCAGAACTGTGAGACAATTCATTTTGATATTTTAAGCCACCCAGTTGTTGTCGCCTTGTACAAGCAGACCTCAGAAATTAATACAGGAGTGAAATACAGTGACATCATTATTCATGGCATGAATAATTCATGGCATGATGAACTTAAACTACCTGGAGATGGTAAAGTCCGAGGCATGTTTCTCAAATTATGTACCAAATTAAGTTTCAGTAATAAACTGAGGTTAACACACATTTACCATATATTTACTGTGTGTATAGGTTTATTCTTATGGCTGAGAGACAGAAGGAGAGGCAAAGATGAGAGCAAGAGGAGTATAAAGAAAATGATTTAGTAATTTTCATAATGAACTATGAGCTTAGAAAGGATATTAGACATCTAAATTGATAAATATTATACAGTTCAGTATTATGTAATTGCTAAATAACTCAATTCAATTGAATTTAAAATAAGTGTTGGAGTGTAAGAAATTTCAAAGGGTAAAAAATGGGGATAAAGTTGTACAAATTGGTGGAAGACATGAACACAAGTGAAAGGGACATTTATATGGCATTTTTAGGAAATGGTGAAAGTACTAGTGTATTTCATATATACAAATGTGCATATATGTGTGTGCGTGATTTATTTCTAAAGAATTAGA
>NW_011888854.1:969861-974293 GCF_000151845.1 Pteropus vampyrus
TAGACACTTGGCTGCTTATCAAACCACCCATAAACGTTGCTGCTAGTTGTGCTGCTGTGCATGAAAAATATTCATCTTCAGTACCCTTGCGTTTTAATATAGCAATTAATGGTTTCTCAAGTTTGTAAATACTATCGTTGGTTTTTCAGGTGGGGGTTGAGATAGCATGACAGAAAAATGGCTAACAAATTTCAAAAGAACACACTTAGTTTCTGGAATTTTATTGGTAAGTCAAGGTTTGTTCTTAACAATTCTGGGTATTAGGTTGGACAAAACATCAGCTGGGACTTAGAGGTTGCCACGGATTGAATTGTGTCCTTGAACATTATGTGTTGAAGTCCTAACCACCGGTACCTGCGAATGTGACTATATTGAGAAATATTGTCTTTGCAGATATATCGAGTTAAGAGGAGGTCATTAGGATGGGCAAAACCCCTATGAGTGGTTTTCTTATGAGAAGAGAAGACAGGCATATCAGGAGAACACAGTGTGGTGAGAAGCAAATATTGGAGAGATGCAGCTGGAAGCCAAGGATTGCCAAGGATTTTGGCTAAGGCCAGAAGCTAGGGAGAGGAAAGGAAGGATTCTACTCAGAGTCTTAGGAAGCAGAGCTCTGCTGACATCTTGATTTTAGACTTCTAGCCTCCAGAACTGTGAGACAATTCATTTTGATATTTTAAGCCACCCAGTTGTTGTCGCCTTGTACAAGCAGACCTCAGAAATTAATACAGGAGTGAAATACAGTGACATCATTATTCATGGCATGAATAATTCATGGCATGATGAACTTAAACTACCTGGAGATGGTAAAGTCCGAGGCATGTTTCTCAAATTATGTACCAAATTAAGTTTCAGTAATAAACTGAGGTTAACACACATTTACCATATATTTACTGTGTGTATAGGTTTATTCTTATGGCTGAGAGACAGAAGGAGAGGCAAAGATGAGAGCAAGAGGAGTATAAAGAAAATGATTTAGTAATTTTCATAATGAACTATGAGCTTAGAAAGGATATTAGACATCTAAATTGATAAATATTATACAGTTCAGTATTATGTAATTGCTAAATAACTCAATTCAATTGAATTTAAAATAAGTGTTGGAGTGTAAGAAATTTCAAAGGGTAAAAAATGGGGATAAAGTTGTACAAATTGGTGGAAGACATGAACACAAGTGAAAGGGACATTTATATGGCATTTTTAGGAAATGGTGAAAGTACTAGTGTATTTCATATATACAAATGTGCATATATGTGTGTGCGTGATTTATTTCTAAAGAATTAGATCTCTAATTACATATATGTCATAAATTACACACATGTCTACCAAATCCGTTAATACAGATGCATAAGAAAGGGGACTGAGAGACACAAACGCCATTGGTACGTGTCTGTATGCATTGGTCTGGGTGAGGACATCTTAGTCATTGTAGTCCAAGCGTATTGGTCAGGCTGCTGAAGTATTGAGACAGGTGCAAGGGCATGTGCTCAGAAACCTGCCTGCTGTAGATGGAGTCTTTAGCATAGCTTTAATCTGATTCTGTTTAATATTGTATCGATTAACTCTTGCCTCAATCGTACGACTCAGTGGCATACAGCAATAAGAGTTTATGGCTCTTGTGTCTGAAGTCAGTTAGAAATTGACTAGGCTCTGATGATCTTGGCAGGATGTGCTCACAGTCTTGAGATAACTGATCTGTTGGCTAATCTAGACTGGCCTCAGATTCTGCTCTACATGTCACTCATCTTCTAGCTGGCTAGCTCCACCCTATCATAATGGTGAAGCTGGAGGTACAGGGCACTGATGGAAACCACACAGTGCTTCTCGAAGCGTGGGTTTGGAACTGACATGCCGTCATTTTTGCCTCAACTGTCTATCTAAACAAATTGAAAGGACCTCACAAACACAAGGCTTAGGGAAAGAAACTATTTCTTTATTGTGAGAAACTGCAAAGTAACATGACAACGGGCATGGCTAAAGGTTAGGGTAAAGAAATGAGATCATCACTGTAATCTACCACAAATATTAAATTAACTTCTACCATTGCTCCCTGGAGTTCCTATAGCAACCTTATTTTGTTTCCATATAATTTATATATGATTTTAGTAGTCTGAAGTCAGTAATTCCTAGATATAAGTAAGTAAATTGTCAGTGAAGTTGTATAAATCAGTTTTATGAGCTTAGTTGATATAAATCTTCTCCAGAGAGACACATTCCACATTTGAATGTTGAAAAAAATTAGTCCTCTATACCTGAAAGGCTGAGAGAAGAAACTATTTTATTGTAAACTCAGGATGATCAATGTGGTTCTCGGGACAGGCTAGCTGGTCTCGCAGGCAAGCAAAGCTCACTCTACTCGGGCTTTTGAATGAATGGAAAAGAAATTTACCTTGATATTTAAATTTTTGCAGCATCTTGAAATTATAAGATTATTTTGACTGCAAGATATTTTTTTATGAAAAACCCAGCTCTATTATATGTTAGTCTTGGCAATAAAATGACAAAGCTGAAAAATAAAGAGAATCAACTGTGGCCATCTGACATTTTTAGTGATTCTACTTTTACTCTTGATCTGATTTAATTTATTACTTTTCTCTGATACCATTACCAATGTGCCTTTTCTTTAACGCATGCTTATATTTCGAGTGGATCATTAGACAGATATTTCTAAGTGTACAGTGACATTTTGCTAAATAACATCTGTTTAATACAAATTCTATCAATTGAACTTTAATTGCTGGAGGTATTCTTGAGTCCATTTCTTTAGAAAAAGAAATTTCATATTACATACCACTCTACATCAAATTTGACAATTTGGGATTTGTATTTCTGATTGTAATGTATTCTGATAGTTATAGACCCAGTAATTGAGAATCAAAAATGGACATTCAGAAGTAAATATCACTTTCTCCCAAATCAAGAAAATGCAAAATGAAGATTAAAAAATATTTTTTAACAAAAATCTCTTCCACTTTCAGCTCCTTTAAAATAATTCTTTATAGCACCATTCACTTGCTTATTAAATAACATTTTCAAGGTTTTACTATTTGCCACGTGTTTCATAGATGGTCAGTGATTGTAGGCGCAAAAGCAGCTATTTTTTTTGCTCTGCCTACAGGTGGTTTTCGAAATGACTGACCCAGTTTCGAACTTGCTGCTTATGATCTTTGAATTACTGGTTTCCCATTTTCAAAGCTTTCTGCCCTTTTTGTGTAAAATGCATCAAAATATGTCATTGTTCTTTCTCATTATCTCATCAGTTCATAGTGTGGTGCTTAGAACACAGTTGATCTCCCAAAAAAAGGAAATAAATGAGCACTCGAACAATGTTTATAAGTAATTGTTCATATGTCGGTCTTTGCTATTACTAGAGCTGAAATCAGGAGCTTTGCCTTTTTCATTTTTGTGCAAAGTTGTCAGCTCTTAGCTCAATATCTCACACAGTCATTTAATAAATGCTTGTTTAATTAATCAATCAATCAATTAATTAATTTCACGGGAGCAGAAAAAAACAAAGTCTATTAATTTAGTTCTGTGAAGTTTCTGACTTCAAAGGAGAAAAATAAAAATGGAAAAAGAAAATAACTTCGCTCTGTCGAAATCCACAACACATTGTGGTTAAGATCACAGATTTTGGAATCAAACTGCATACATTTTTAGGCGTGTTTTCTCACTTCATTCATTTGCCTCATTAAAAAACTTACTGAGTTCTGTACATGCTTTTAGGTTCTAGGATACACCAATGGAAAAAAAAATATGAGAAGAAAATACGTGTTCGTTCACTCAAAGATTCTCTTAAGGTAAAAAACAATAATATCTATCTCGTGGGTTTTTCTCTAGTAGTAATTTTAATAATGTGTATAAAACATATATGTGTGTAAGATACATATAAGATTTTTATACATAAAGGATTTAGTCATTATTACATGGAAATTGTTTAGTATTTTTCTAACATATTGGTAAATTTCACAACACTCCTGAAAGTTAAGTATAATTTTAACATTTTATTAATTAGGCATTAAGTTTAAAGAAATGAAAACTTTCTTCTGAGGTAACAGGATATACGACAGATCTGGAATTTAAAGCCCGACTTTGTCATCCCAAAACTTCCCGTATGTAATGTTCCTCGTCGGTCGCTCCACACTTTACCTCTTGCTGTGTTCTCTTCCGTTCTCAAATTCATTTATATAAAGCTCCGAGAAGTTCTGAATTTTAAAAAAAAAGGCTTGCTTTTAAAGAATTCAGAGATTCATAAATCTGCCTAAACCTTTATCCATTGATAACTCCTCAGGTAATTCGGAACAGTTATTTCAGGGTATCTGTCTACACAAAGGTTCTCATGATGGGGTGCTGATAGGTTCCATCCAAGAATTCAAAATGCTTTCTCCTGCATTCTCTTGAGCATTGCCTTATTGGTACTGTTCATGCTAAG
>NW_011888854.1:974343-977410 GCF_000151845.1 Pteropus vampyrus
TCATGATGGGGTGCTGATAGGTTCCATCCAAGAATTCAAAATGCTTTCTCCTGCATTCTCTTGAGCATTGCCTTATTGGTACTGTTCATGCTAAGTAATGGAAACAATCTTTAAAAAACAATTTGTTGCATTTTCCCTAAATGATATTTTATTTCTCTAGATAAATATATGTAAGAAAAGAGAAAACAGAACATCCTATCACCAAAAGAACATGGAGATGTAATAATGAAACTGAATCCATGTTTTGACGTTCACTGTTTCTTTTTCTCTCCTTTTCTTTCCCTCCCTCCCCCCCCCAACCCCTTCCCCGCCCCCTGGTTTTTGCTTATGGAGTACCAACTGTAACTGGTTTGTGACAATGAAGTTAAGAGCTATTACATGAGTAGATGGTATAGTAACAGCTTCCTTACTAACAGATGTACACTAAGTGATTCCCTGGAAGGGTGTAAAATAATACATAATATTTAGAAATAAGTTTTAGATATACCTCCCTCTCGACATTCTTTTGTGTTTGCCTGGCATTCTCTTTCATCTCTATGAGCCATTTTTATTTTATGTCAGAAAGTCAGGATTAGGAAAGTACAAAAGCCTTCCATTTTCCCCACTTATTCTAACATATAAATATCAAAAATCAATTTCTGATTATAAGCAAAAGAATGAAGAGAATTAGACTTCTATGTGAAAATATCAAATATGGAAATTTTATCTTAGATTATAGTTTAATAGAATTACTAGATGACAACAAATAAAATAATTACACATATGGATTGACATGTTCTATAATCTCCTTTTATATCTGTAAGTCAATTAAGTAACAGAAACCTGTCACATATTGTCCCATTATTAAGATAAATTTACACGATAAGAGGATGCCAGCCATTATCAATCAAGTCATTTTGTACTAAGAAAACTGTGAACAGTTACTGTCACAGCAAGGACTGTAGGCAATGCATATTATTGCCTATGAAAGTTTGTTGCTTCTGATAGCCAGTTAGGAGAGTTGGCGATCCACAAGCAGTTACACCGTTAGGCAAAAATCAGAACCAGAACCTATTGTAGAAATTAGCTGAGATTATTGATAGATTAACTGGAATAGTTGGAATATAAATTCAGTCCTCAACTTTGGTGGTCATCTCAAATGGTCAAGTGGAGTAAAAACATATTACTTTAGCACTTGATGACAATCTCCATTGGGTTGTACAGAGTCCAAAATACAGGGAGTGGCTCCAAGGCGTGGCGAGATAGTTTGCCATGGATATACCCAGTTGTACATTTATCTCTAATTTTTGAAGGATCGTTATTTAGGTCACTCAATGCTGTGTTACTTGTGTTTAGCCCTATAATTTGCACCATTAATTTAGGTTGTTATCAATATCTTGAAGGTTTTCCTTTCATAGGATCTGTTCTTATGTTTGCTTGCTTTGCAATGAAAGGTCAATAGTGCATTATGTTAACTAATTTATCTCAACAAAATTCCATTTGAATTAATATACAAATTCTTTTGTTATATTTATTCTAAGTGGAAATACGGTAGAAGCTTATAATTTTACACAATCTACAAAACTATTATGCAATTAAAGATGATATGGATCAATTATGTGGTCACAGGAGGAATAGACGAGAGCATTATCATTTTCTTTTATATAAACATATGCTTCTCTTGTGATTGAACCTTATGTGAAGTTAAATGAAAAGTATTCACAGTAGATATCTGGAACAATTTTAAATTAAAATTAAATATCAGATGGTGGTTATCTGTTAGAGAGCTACTCTGTAAGGAACTATATTGTAATAGTTAGAAATATTCTCTTTAATTCACATATTAAATGATAAAAGGATGATCAGTACAAGCGAAATTCTGCATCCTTACTAATTTTGTGGAACCAGGGATGTGGTGACTTTCCCTGACATAGTTAAAATATCTGAAGATAATAAATTTCTACTCTCAGCTTTAGTCCTTTAGTTCCTTCAATGCACTTCTTAAGGCCTCTTCTGAGGAAAATTGACTGTGCCTATGGCTTTATATACTATAAAGTTTGTTATGATTTATTCACTTTTAATGTTCTGACAGTTTAATAACTAGGTGGCATTTCTTTTTGGTTATATAATATTGAACAATAACTATCAGGGAACGTTTGCATTTGAGGTATCGTATTAAAAGGAAAGATATGTATGCCTCAGGGCAATTTGTAATAATGCCAGAGTCAAACACGGAAATCAGAGAGGAAGAATCGATCTGACACCTTTTCATTTCAGGTGAAAAACTAAATATATTCACGTTACTTCAGTGATAAGGTAGATTGAATTTGGGATCAAACTATAGAGCCCGTATAATGTGGATTTTTAGTAATTGGAGTGCTTGTGGTGAAAACGGGGAGAAATACTTTGTGGAAGCATAAGAAAGGCCCCTAGAGATAGTGTTATTTTTAGAAAGAAAAACACCTCCAATTGCTGTGGAGATTTATTGCACATGTTGCGTCTGTTAGATTTCATGAAACTGACTAAAGTCTAAAAGTGAACTGGCTAGAAGTGATATTTTACCAAATTGGTATTTGTTTGTTTGTTTCGCAGAAAATAATAAAATGCTCGTTTCTTCCCCTTTCTTCCTTTCCGTATTGTGTTGATATATGAAAATATCGGCATAGAGCCCTGGCGGTTATAAGTAAAAGTTACAAAAGAGCGTGCTAGAATGAAAGACAGGGTAAAATGCATGAAAAAATTGCTACCTTTTGGTGGGTTTAGTGTTTCCATTCCTTCTGTATTACTTTTAGGGCTTGACTTTTCCCCCAGAATAGGCAAATCCACACAGCGATTTAGCATGAATTATGTAGTCTAAGGGAAGCACCACAGAACAAGAGTTTCCTTATCAACATATCCAATGGGTATATTAAATCCTTTTTATCCCCTGTTCTACATTTAAGATAATTTATATGTAAATGTTAGATGTGTGTTTTCAACTAGCATTTTCCTTACATGCTGCCTATAAGACGTCTTCTCTGTCCTGGAAAAGGTATAATATTGTGATTCCCCATGATTAATTTAATCATATAGTTCTCTAACATGCCAA
>NW_011888854.1:979040-981447 GCF_000151845.1 Pteropus vampyrus
TCAAATATAAACAAACCTTTGTTGTCTGATATAAACTAGAACTTCTGCCTTATTTCCTTAATCTCAAAAGTCTGCAATGAGCAAGATAGGGGAGTGATAAATGTGGTCACGAGTGTTTTGTTGGTTCATTGACTTTGGTGTTGGTTTCACTCTTCCTCCTTGAACTTGCCTTCTTTCCTTCTGTCCCCCTCCCCATTTTATATACTTTTTGGTCCTTCATGGTTTTGAAAATGGGAGAAGAGATGGGTGACATAACAAAGTTAGACAGGTCTTGCATAGTTGGTGATGTCAAGGTACTTCATTTACGGTTAGTTCGTTTCTGAGTGGTCCATAAGGACATCGTCCATCTTCTCCCTTCAGCTTCCAGGACGTGCCTCCACTAACTGGCGTTACAGTGCCTCTTGGCAGCCCCTAACTTTCAGTAGTCTCCCCTATGCTGAATCTTTCTCTCTGAGTAACTTAACCCTCCAACCTGGCCTCTTGACCACAGTTCTTTCTGAAAGGACTAGGTCCTAGTTTCTTTCTTCTAGGCTCACATGAGGCCAACAGGACCAAACACCTCCCCCACCCCACCCCCAACCCCTCCATCTGTATGAATGTAGCCTGTTCATCTGTGGCTGTCTCTTCATTCAGTTGTCAGAGGCAGCTAAAATCATGGTCATGCTTTTGGATTTTTCACAGAGACTCTTTCATGAGTTTTTAAGGTTAAACAGAATGGTGACATAACCAGAGGTGTACTTTTAAAAACAACATTAAGCATCTGTATCGTTTCTAGTTAAACTTTTCTAAACCAATAAATTCAACCTGTTTTTGGTTGAAGAGTATCAGTTTGCTGTTTTCAGTTGGTTGTTGGGCTATGTGGAACATGTTTGTGTGTAGGATAACAGAAGCAGTGCAACATAGTGAAGAATTCTGTGACTGATCATCACGTTTTCCAAAGACCAAAATATTTTATATTCTCATGAATATTTTAATTTCTGGTTCAATACATCTACACTTATATAATAACGTGACTTGCTACATAATCTCCTTTTATAGGTCCACTGGCTTTTGCAAATGTTGATTTATTAGAGGTTAGCTTTTTAACATTTTAATTATATTGGCTAAAATATTCCAATTTATATGAACCTTATCAAATTGTCTAGTTTTCTGAGATAATTAGCTTTGTCTGCAGTCCTGCCGTAAAGACTTTCGATTTTAATCTCCAGAAGGTTTGAAAAAATAGTAAAAGCAAGAACCCTTATGGCTTGGGTTTAAAAACTTTTTATTATAATTGAATTAGTTCTCCTCTCTTGCTCCAGACAGGTCTTTGTAATTTTCTGCTAAGCTTTCAAAAGTGGCTAGTATTATATAATCGGAAAGAGAAGAAATAAAATAGACCTTTACTTAACAATATTATTTTCATAAAGCAGTGCTGACTTAGTCTATAATATACTGTTGACAAAATAAATTAATAACAATGAAAAATTCTTATTTGCAAGCCGAGCTTTCACTTAAATTTAAATTTAGACCAAAATAGCTAAAGTATTCTTATTGCTTAAAATTACTTTGTTCAGATCTTTCCCATTAGAAAGAACGATATTTGCAAATCAAACATGAGTTTGTAGCTCACATAGCTGAGTATTCTTCCTCAAGAATTTCTCATTATTATAACAAGATGATACTCTATTTCAACATAGCAGTGGAATTCCACTTATCATTCTGTGCTGTACTTGATGAAAGAGATTTCACTGCTGTATGCATCTCCAGACTTCAAAAACTGGTAGGAAAATTTAATCAGCCTGAGGAAAATCACTTTAAAAGTGTCATTTTGGGGTTTTATCTGTGCCCACCAGCAAACTCTATGTTAAGTTGGACTTCCACCGGACATTGTCATTCACAGTGAGTTTCTTCTAACTCCGTGTCCCAGTGAGCCATGTAGTTAGAACACTGAGCCGCGCCTCGGAGGAATTTCAACTTGCAAGATTCAGAAAGGTGCACAAATGTTAATATTGTTTGACCCGGTTGAACAGTTAATATTTGGAGGATACGATGGAGGATACATACAGTGATCATTAGTTTTCATAGATCTCTTACTGGAAAAAAAAATATATCACCACTTTTCATACACATTTGATAAGAAAAAAAAAAATGCTTTGGCAAAGTTCCTTTATTTAAGTTAATGCCATTTGCCTGCAGCCTTGTCTGGGACATACCCATATGTTTATTTTAAAACTCCAAAGATGATTAAGTATTATTACATGTTCTCTAAGTATCAAAATGGGTTGACATAGTCGGATAGACTTATTACAATAAAATAGAATTGAGCCAGGTTTTGAAGAAGAGAAAGAGGGAAGAGAGGAATCGAGGGAGCCTGGAAAGAGTGCAGCTTGCTCCTCTGTGGCTCACTCTCCTCATTCAGCATCAC
>NW_011888854.1:986122-989788 GCF_000151845.1 Pteropus vampyrus
ATATTTAAAAAAGCCATGTCCAGAAAGGCTTTCTCTCCCTTCAGGGTTGGATGTGGAGGCTTCTTCAAACTGGATTTTTAGGGGATGTTTAACAAAGGATCAGTCAGGAATTGATCCCACTCTTGACATTTCATGCACAGACACTTTATACAATGGGTTAGGTGACAAAGTTGTCAGAAAAAGATAGAGGGGTTTAAAAAGGGACCTGGGGTGGCCTTATCCAAAGACCAGAAAATACAGGAAAGAGGCCGCATACTGCTATTCCAGGCTCCATGGCCCTCTGCGTCTAAGATGCTCTTGCCTGCTGCAGAGCGTCATGGTTTCTCTTGCTGTCACTGTAGGGGTGAGCCCAGCAGTGCTCAGTGCAGGATTTAGAAGCAGAACGTGGTCGACCTTGCTCCAGCCGTCAGGCATTGCTTTGGTGGCTCCCAATGGCAGTGCCATCAAGGAGGCTCTTGCCAAAAGATTGTGCTCTTTCCCATACCCCTGGTATTTAAGTTAGCAATAGTACCGATCACCAAAAATTTCCACTAAAAACACCAGTAGTCTAAAAGCAGAACTGTTCTTTAGGAACAGAACTTGCCATTCCTAATAAAAACTAAAGTTTCATACAATCCAAAATTCTTTTTATGGTTAGCAACAAGGAAGATTTTATGTGACATGATAATGTTTAAAACAAGATTTCTATGCATTTAGCTGCTCATGATACTCCAGGTTCATCTGGCTCGCAGCTGCAGTCATCTGATGAATTGATCTTGTTGCATGATCTAAGGTAGCCCATTCACATGTCCGTCAGTTAATTGGGTCAGTTGGCTGGGACATTTAAGTTCCCCGTGTCATTTACACAGCAGGCTAGACCTGGACCGTACTACACGGCAGGTGGGAGTATAAAATGATGTAGCCACTTTGGAAAAGAGGTTCTTCAAAAGATATACATACATTTACCATCCAGCCAAGCAATTCCATCTTTAGGATCCATCTAAAAGAAATGAAAACATATGTTCACACAGATGTTTTGGGGAATGCTTTTAGCAGCATTATTTATAAAAACCAAAAAGACCTAGAAATAACTCAGATTTCTAGCTACTGAATGGATAAACAAATGTAGTATATCCAGAAAATGAAACACTATTCAAAGCAATATCGAAAAACAACGTACATTCTACAATGTGGACAAAATTTAAAAACATGTTTATGAAAGAAACCTGACAAAAAACATTAGGTATTGTATAATTTCATTTCTATGAAACAGCACATCTCTCCATTTGTAAAATAGGTTATCCTGTAGCTGAGGTGGGGACAAAAACAAAAGTGTAAACAGAAACAAAGGGTCTTTTTCGGTGATGAAAATAGTTAAAATTGGATTGTTATACTGGTCACAAAACAGTAAATTTACTAACAGTCATTGACTTATACACATACGACAAGCGAATTTTATTGTATGTACATTGCACATTAATAAAACTAATTAAATATAACTTTTTAAAAATTAAAAAATGGTTTGAAAAATCAAAATTCATGATTAGTTAATTTAACTAAATTAATTAATTAAGCATTTCCTAGGATTCAGTTATTTTCTTCAATCTGTCTTACCTAAGGCTAATCTCTTTTGAAATTAACAATAAAATTACTTATAATCCAGAAGCTACATTTTTTTATTTGAGATAACTTGGGTTATAATTTCTAATATTTATTATATAATAAGCAGATAAAATTAGAGATGTAATACTGTTTTATTGAGATTTGAACTATGTATTTAATCAGTGAGCCACTACTTTTATATTGTGATTAAAATAATTTTGAAATTCATTTTTTTAATTCATCTTGGTGCCATTGGTTAATGAAATCTGATAAGTTTCAACTGTCCAATTCAACGTTAAGTCACATATATGTTGTATTGTGCGTTCGCCGCCTGAAATTCATTTTTATCTCAATTATTTTATCTGCATAAAAGTATAGTACGTTCAATAGTAGGTTAAATAATATTTTATCAAAACCTTTAATTTGAAATAAAATTATATCATTTTAAAATTGAGGATTAATAATATTTTTTTCTCCTATTTTTATACATGTAAGTGAAATAACTGTTATTGTATTTTCATTTTTAAATGGAATACTATTGCTATCAATTAAGGACCTTTTAGACACTGTAAAAACTAAAAATGATTAGCTTTAATTTTCCTACTACTGTACACATAAGGGGATATGTAAAGCTTTGTGATGATAATGTTCATTTTGGCCCAATCTTGTATCATGAGGCAGCACTACTGCAGGGGTCCACTTATTGACATTTCATAGGAAATGTCAAGGTTTCTGTGGTATCTAAATAGTTGGAAAGCCCCTTCTCTACTCGATTTTAAAGTGGTTCTTTCCACCACAGTATAATCAATCTTGGCATTGTGGGAGAAAGCAGCCATCCAGGGATTAATTTGTCTATTTTTTTTAGTCAAAAATAGAGCAGCTATTATGATTGAAGCCCAAGACTGATGTGTGGGATAAAAGTACGATGGGCTTCAGAAAGGAAGATTCAGGCTGGCCTGGAACAATTCTCTTAAGATATATGGAGTAAGGGCTGGAATAAACAAACGCACACACACTCACGCACGCACACACGCACGCACACACGCACACACGAATACACATACACACTCATGAAAACAATTCATATCAGTTTGGAAGAAAATTCTTTAAATATTTTTATAAAGCATGAATTTAAAGAAATCCTCTAAAAATATTCTTGCATACTCTTCTGGACCAGGTAAACTGATTGTAGTTTCAAGGCTTCTCTGCCTAAGGCAAGAAAATCGAAGAAAGCAGTACCATTATCTCGTTCTGTCTTGTAGAGTCACATTTGTCAGAAGACGTGTTAAGTTACTGTAATAGAGAGCTAAGTATACAGAGGATACAATAAATGTCATGCTTTAAGTTGGTGCCTATGCTGTGCAAAATATCAGGGGGATAGAGACAGTATACCCAATGCTTTTCTTCTTTTATTACCTAGATATTTATGGCAGAACATGTCTATTTCTTTACAGGCAGCCCTCGTTTTATTGCTCTGCACTTCCTTGTGCTTCTCAGGCTCTGTGTTTTTTGCAAATTGAAGGTTAAGACTCTCTGTCAGCAAAAAGATTATGACCTGCTGAAGGCTTAGATCGTGCTTTTTTTTTTTTAAATAATAAAGTATTTTTAATTAAGGTATGTACAGTTTTTAGATATAATTTTATTACACACTTAATAGACAACAGTGTAGTGTAAAAATAACTTTTATATGCACTGGAAAACCAAAAATTCTATGTGGCTTGCTTTATCGTGATGCCTCATTACAGTGATCTGGACCCCAGCCTGCAGTATCTCTGAGGTACGCCTGTATTTTTCATCTGAACTAAATAATTGTATAGATTAACTATATTTTTCTGTAGTTTCCAAATGATTTGTTTTGAAGTTGTTTAGTTGGTACCTTTTTGGTAAATTATAGAGAGAAATCAGACGACTTTGAAAATTCAGGATAAATTCATTTAACATTTCAATTTAAAGTCAATTCTAATAATGTGTGCTTTGTGCAAGTAATGTTATATCAGAGAGTCCGGTCTTCAAATACAAATGCAGATTTTCTAGAATAGTTAAATGTATGAGAGAGTGGAAGGAGCATAATAATTTTTTGTCACT
>NW_011888854.1:989838-991919 GCF_000151845.1 Pteropus vampyrus
ATTTATGGCAGAACATGTCTATTTCTTTACAGGCAGCCCTCGTTTTATTGCTCTGCACTTCCTTGTGCTTCTCAGGCTCTGTGTTTTTTGCAAATTGAAGGTTAAGACTCTCTGTCAGCAAAAAGATTATGACCTGCTGAAGGCTTAGATCGTGCTTTTTTTTTTTAAATAATAAAGTATTTTTAATTAAGGTATGTACAGTTTTTAGATATAATTTTATTACACACTTAATAGACAACAGTGTAGTGTAAAAATAACTTTTATATGCACTGGAAAACCAAAAATTCTATGTGGCTTGCTTTATCGTGATGCCTCATTACAGTGATCTGGACCCCAGCCTGCAGTATCTCTGAGGTACGCCTGTATTTTTCATCTGAACTAAATAATTGTATAGATTAACTATATTTTTCTGTAGTTTCCAAATGATTTGTTTTGAAGTTGTTTAGTTGGTACCTTTTTGGTAAATTATAGAGAGAAATCAGACGACTTTGAAAATTCAGGATAAATTCATTTAACATTTCAATTTAAAGTCAATTCTAATAATGTGTGCTTTGTGCAAGTAATGTTATATCAGAGAGTCCGGTCTTCAAATACAAATGCAGATTTTCTAGAATAGTTAAATGTATGAGAGAGTGGAAGGAGCATAATAATTTTTTGTCACTCAATTCATTTGAGGTTGAAATTTGGAAGTTTAAGTTTAGAAAAAATTGAACTGGTGATGATTCAATAATGACAGTGAAAAAGGTAAGTAGAGATAAATAGTTATGAAATATTTATATTAAGGCACTTAAAAGTAGTGGAATAAAAGGAAATTGGCAATGTGAGAGTCACTGATTTAGAAGTTGTGAGAGGAAAAGAAAATTAGTTTCTTGTTTGGATGTGTTTTCTGTTTGGATGATTCTAGCTTCTATTCTGGTGCAAATGATGAAGGCAGAAGAAAATCCACCCTGAAATTTGAAGGAGATCTGATTTAAATGTGTAAGTTATTCTTAAAGACAAACAAGAAAGTCAGCAGTGTACAGAGCACAGAAATAGACGCCGAGGATGATGTACCTCTTATAATTAGGAATCGGGAGGAATAAGAGAAGTCTTTGAATAAAATGGACAAACAGTCTTAGAGGTAATGGAAAACCAGGATAGTGTGTTGCTAGGAAAATCAGGGAAGAAAGGCTTTGAGGAATGGCATGGCAAGTAGTTTCAGATGCACCAAGTGCAAAAGGAGAGACTGTCAGAAAAATGTCAGTTTCTTAGAATATTAATTTCCAAAGTAACTATTAGTTATATGTGTTGCTATCTTTCTCTCATTTTTAAGAAAAGCAAAATCGATTTTGAATAAATTCAGCCTGACTTGTTACTTTTAATATTTTATTCCAAATAAATATAAAATTGTAAATAGGATAGTCCATTACTCATTTACAGCATGATCTATGATAGACTATGATTACTTCTTTATAAACACGTTTCTAAGAAGTTACAAGCTTAATTAACAAAACATTTTCAAGAAAGAAAAACATCCAGGTAAGGTAAAAAGGGAGAGAACAAGTAAATTTACAACTTTTATGCTTTTATTTTCTCTTTTCTGGAATACTGGTAACTATATTAACTATATTTTTGCAAATTAAATTTATTATCAAGATTTGTGCAATCTCTACTATTACATATGAGTAGCTAATAGTTTTTATATTGTATAGAAAATGATTAAATTTGAATAAATAAAAAAATCGAGTCAATTTTGCACAGAGTTTTTAATCTAATTAGAGAAGTTGCTATTCGAATTTAGAAAAACTCCCTGCGTTTAACAGCTGGGAAAATCAAACCTCAGCAGAGGCGTGAACTTTAATTGCCAAGGATGAAATATCCATTTTAATTTTATCTATTAATTATTACTAAAAGCACAATATAATACTAAACGGATTCTCACCCTCCCCTTGGTTTAGATACAGATATGAATGTGAATTCCCTATAAACTAGAGTGAAGTCAAAGGCAAAATTTCTATTTTAGTAGTTGTACGTTTCTTCCTAAATAATATCCCCATCTATTACAGAATTACCAGTTAATATGCACACAGCTGTATAATTAT
>NW_011888854.1:991969-1014969 GCF_000151845.1 Pteropus vampyrus
AGAAAATGATTAAATTTGAATAAATAAAAAAATCGAGTCAATTTTGCACAGAGTTTTTAATCTAATTAGAGAAGTTGCTATTCGAATTTAGAAAAACTCCCTGCGTTTAACAGCTGGGAAAATCAAACCTCAGCAGAGGCGTGAACTTTAATTGCCAAGGATGAAATATCCATTTTAATTTTATCTATTAATTATTACTAAAAGCACAATATAATACTAAACGGATTCTCACCCTCCCCTTGGTTTAGATATAGATATGAATGTGAATTCCCTATAAACTAGAGTGAAGTCAAAGGCAAAATTTCTATTTTAGTAGTTGTACGTTTCTTCCTAAATAATATCCCCATCTATTACAGAATTACCAGTTAATATGCACACAGCTGTATAATTATCTTCACGACTTCAATCTAATTGCCATAGTGACAGCCATAACTAGCAAAAAAATTCACTGAATAGTTTATTTCCAAAAGAAGTCCGGTTATGTTAATTCTCTGTCATTCTTTCAATGACAGTGTCAAATGTAAAAGTCAAGGAACGATTACTTTTGAAAGTTAAAAATATTTTATGGAAATGTCGTCTGAAGAAATCATTCATTCAGTAAATATGTATTAAGAGTCTGCTATGCTTCATAAACTGTTGTAATTTTTAAAGATAAGCAGTGTGTGGCGGAAACATTCAGAATCTCTATTTTTCAAGGAGCCTGATATTTAGTATATCCTCTCCTTGCAGCTTATCCTCAAACACTGAAAAGGCCACTTGAGTTTGTAGCGGAGGCAAAATTTTACCTTCACCCTCTTAGAGTTTGTTTTTGTTTTTGTTTTGTTTTGTTTCATTTTCCAACTGGGCCTACACATGAAATTGACATTAAGACAGGTCAACAGGAAAAAAAAATAATAATTTCTATAGTGGAAGTTTTGCGTGATGCACGAGTGAAAACCAAAAGAAATGGCAAAACTTGTTTGCTTCTGTATGAGGTCGAACAAAGACAGGCGATTGTGGAAAAGTAAAATATGTGGGGAGACTAAAAGAAGATAAGAATTATTTTAACAAGGTCTGTTTGCATAGAGTTCTCTTGGTCTCAACATCTTGTCCTTGATAGAATGTCCCCTCTGGTCTAGGGAAGCCATCTTCCATAGTGGGTGTTATTTCTTGCTTTCAGGAAACAGAAGTGGAGAATCAGAGTGTTCTTCTTGCACCTGTTTTTGTTTTGTTTTGTTTTTGTTTTGTTTTTAAGCGTCTTTAGCTCACAGAAATTTTTATGTCAAAGAGACATATTTTGAGGTGATCTATTCTGATTTGCTTCTAGTTCTAGCCATCATATCTTTGTTTCATCTAGCACAAAGTAGAACGGAAAAATAAAGAATCGTGTCCTCTTTTTAAAGGAATCTTTAAAAACTTATAGTGACATATCGCCTTATAATCATTTGGACAATACTTAGTTACAAAGCTTGAAACATTACATGGACTTAGGAAATGGAGCTATTATTCTGGGCAACCCACGCCACTGTAAAGTCCTGGGTTACTGTGCTAAAGAAGAAAGATACAGCAGGTACCTTGTTATTTAAAATAAAATGCTTTTGAGGACTGTGTGGCCCTAGATAAAATAGCTTAGCAGAGGAAAAGAATAAGGAAGAGAAGAACCACTGTTTTATAAGCAACTCTCAGTCTCTTCGATATTTGACTTGATGTCCAGGCTGATGTTTAGTGTCATTAGGAGACATAGACGTTACTTTTTTTTTTTTTTCCTGAGAATTCATTCAACTGAGTACCAGGCTGACAGTACCCAGATGAGTCTCTCTATAAGTTTGCAAATCTCTGGAGGTATAAGAATCATTTGAGGCACCTGATAAAAAATTCACATGCCTGTCCTCACCTGTGCAACTACTGAATCAGAATCTTTCCAGGCAGGGGAAGCCCTCAGAGTGACCCTTACCTATAATTACTTAAAGGACAAGAGAACTAAGGAATCTCTGGGCAAGCTGGCATGAAAAATCTGGATTCCAGAATTTTGCTAATTATATTCCAAACATGAATCGCTAAATTTTCTTCACTCTTTTATAATCTAGGTTTATACATCAGTTACATCCAGAAAATAAGGATGCCAGGACTCGTTGGTACATGTCTGTATCAATCAATCTATCTGCCTTGTTCTACGGTAAACCCATTGAATAATTTCAGTTTTATGAAATACTAAAAGATATTTACCTTTTAAAATAAAGGTATGTTGAGAATAACTCGCTTAGGTGGCGTGGACACGGCTCAGTGTGCTATACAGAACTTAGATTCCCATTTTCTCTATTCTTTCACTAAAATCTAAGTTCTGAGCAATTCTGAACCTGTATCTCACTCTCACTGCGAGTTTATAATAGAAATTGAGCAATGTAAAGTTTATATCTAATGGGTTCCTACTATACTAGATAATTGGATTGTTAGTTATTAAGCCCTTCACTTCCATGTTTGTGCAGTTTAGAAAGGTGCCATTTCACAGAAACGTAGGTGAGACCATGTCTTGAAATGCTGCTCTGCTGGAGCTTGACTGCCTCTTAAGACCAAACTGGACGCCTCAGAGCCCTTGGTGCTAGCAACGCGGACATTCTAATTGAGTGTCTATTCCTTTGTTCCATTGATATGGGAGAGATTTTATTTATTTACACGTGCACACAAAGCCATTTAGGCTCATGTATGGCCATTGCTAGAGGCGAGTCTTTATGAAATACTGTCGATAAAATTTAAATGTGATTTGTCTCTTGCCACAGATGACCACCATCCTGCTGAAATCCTTTTATTCTTTACATCATGATTTAGCTTTTTATTCATTTTTATTCCTCTAGATTTTTTGACAGTCATTTCAAATTCCATTTAGGGGCTAGCACAAAGGGACATAACCAAGATGAATAAGACTTTCCATCTGTACTCTGACGTGACTTTATGTGAAAGAACATATTTCCAGAATGTTAATAAGTCATGGGGTTCATCTATAATGGAACTACACTATAAAGTTCTTGAAAAAAGTAGAACAAAGTATTTTAAAATTTTAAAACAATTATTATATTGAACATGATTTTTTTTTTCCTTCAAAGGAATATGGCCCCCTTTGCATAGGGAATGAAAACCTTGCCTTTTCTCCCCATAGATTTATTCCCTTGCCTTGTATCTTGATGATGACAATAAGTGAGGATTCTATAGAAAATATATTTCTAACAGCACGAGCATACTAGCTAAGTCTTATTTTTGTGCTAGGGCAGAGTCGGAAACCAACAGTATCATCAGGTGAAACACTGAATAAACAACTTTAGCTTCACTATGTGTGTTTCCATTGGTGTGTTATCCACAAGCTTTAATGTCTAAAAGGGAGTCTCCTCCCCGAACCGAGTGTGTTCTCAGAATACTGGTTAGTTCTCATTTTCTTTTTCAATTACAGATATGCTCATAAAGAAATATGTGAGGATATTCAGAAGATACTCAGAAAAAGAGGAAATATGGACTACATTTTGTAGAAAAAATTAATATCTAATAACACTTTTAATAGAAATGTGCTTAATTTACATTCCTTGATACATTTTCTGAATTCAACTTCCTATATATCACATTGAAAGTATTTTTATTTTTCATGCAGATATGATATATACTGATGTTTAAACAAGGTCAGAAATAAATTAAATTTTCAGTAGCTAAACTATAGCATTTCCCAAAGTACTAATAATTTTAAACGAGAATACTCAATATAGTTCAGATAGTCAATCGTTTTTGGCCAACAAGAGTGATATTTAGTATGGTCTAATATGAGTCATATATCTTTATAAAAATAGAATTTTGTATGAGGACAAAACACATTTGTAGACACAATGATTTAATATTTTATAAAAGAAGAACCTTTTAATATGGAACCATACATAAAGGATTTTCTCTCTACTTGTAATTAGTGAATAGTTCTCTAAATATATTCAACATAGATTGTATCATTAGAAGATATTCAAAAATTTAAATTTTTCAAAAGAGGAAAGTCAGGATATAATGGAATGGCATTTGCAATGTGCTGGAAGAAAAGAATTTTATGCACGATGAGAAAACATTCCAAAATCAAATTGAAATATGGACTTTTCAGATAAATAAAACCAGAAGAATTTGTTAGCAGGCAGCAGAAAAGCCAATATGAGTTTGCCAGGCAAAAGTAAAATAGATAAGATCTGTAACACAGAAATAAAGGAAGGAGTAGTAAATATTAGAAGTGATAAACATTTATGCAAATATGAAAAAATTGACTATAAAAATAATATTTACAAACTTTAAAACATGTAGATGTAAAAAAATAAAACATAGAAGAGGGAAATAATTAGTTTATATGTTCTAATATTTTAGCAATATCAGAGAATTGATGAGTAATCATTTATTCTAGACCATAATAAATCAAGGATTCTCCAAGGTATCCACTATAAAAAAAAATGTACAAGTTAATAGGAAAAAAAAGTATACTAATTAAAAAAATGATTAGACCAGAACAAAGCATGAAAGGAGTAAAAGTGAAATTTAAAACATAGTCAAGTAGAAAAGATGGTCAAATAGAAAAAAAGATAGTCGAATGGAAAATTGATAGTAAAAGTGAAATTAACTAGCAAAATGCATGAAAATTAAGCTATATTACTTAAGAGAAATATAACACAAAAAGATGTTTATAGTTGATTAAAATATGTATTACTCAAACACGGACTAAAATATGTTCCAATAAATTTGACAGTTTAAATAATTGCAAATGACTGCAATTTGCAATAAGTTTTTAGAAGAAAAATTGCCCATGTGCATGCTAGAAAAGAACACAAAAGAAAAAGAAAACATTTAAATATCTTTTGAAGAAATTTAAGATGCAGAGAAATTGCCAGGTTCAGTGACATCAGTGATTTTTTCCCCCAAAATATTAAAGGAAGAAATCACACAAAACTTCATTGAACTCTTCTACAGAATAAGGAAGGAAAAAAAGTTTTTGGGGGACCAATAATAACCTGAATTCTAAATATGACATGGACATTACAAGAAAGAAAAATTATAAATTAATTTCTCTCATAGATTTATGTACAACAATCCTAATATAAATATTAGCACATAATATCCATCAGTATATCTAAAGATATTGAATTGCAAAGATGAATATCTTGAAAAACAAAGAGTATTACAGATGAGTAGTGGAGGAATTGAATTGAAAGTATTTTTGATTGTTTGGGTATGTCAGGTTCAGAGTTGAGATAGTGAATAAAAATAGTGATTCAAATGTGCATAATAAATATATATGGTAAACATAAATTAATTCCAATAAAGTAAAACATTTACAAATGGGCACATGGGGAAAAATTTAAAAACTAATATAAAATGGCAGGATATGAGAGAATATATTTGCAAAGCATAAACCACTATAGTGAAACAATTTCAAACATATCAGCAATTTAGCTGTATGCAAATAACACATATAGCAGTAAAACCATATTTGGTGTAGTTATGACAAGTATTAGTATTGATGAACCTCAAAAACAAAGTTGAGTGAAAAGGTAATATCCAGCAAGACATATATGATTTTACACAATTTCTACAAGTTTAAATGCATGATAACAAGAGGTCATATTTTAGAAATATCAAAATAAAAAATGCTAATGGAATTCAAAATTCAGTACCTTTGTTGAAAGGAAAAGAAGTATACAAGAAGCTTCAGGTATGTTAAAAATGTTATATTTTATATGATAGATTTGGGAAACCTGGGTATTTATTAAACAAGTTTTAAATTTCAAGTATTGCAATCTTAAATACTGTATAACATAAATACTGCAAAGCTAATTTTTAAAATTACTATATTGGAAGAAGATATTTACAAAAATATACATCCCCAAAATGTAAATATGTATAATATAAAAATAACTCCTCCTAATCAATACAAGTAACAGACAACTCACTAGAGTGTTGGTAGCTCATAGAAACAGGTGATTCACAGATACAGGTAGGAGTATAATAAACAGGAAAATTTTCCCAAATTCACTAGTAGTTTTGGAAAGCCATTAAAAAAAAAAAGATATAGTTTCTTAATTAGCTCAGAAACTCTAAAGTGAAATATCAAGTGTTAACAAATGTGTAATTAAAAAAAATTTCCTAAACATTTAGAAAGTGAAATACTAGTTAATTTGGAAAATGAGTTATTTTTGCTTAGGGGGAAAAAAGTTCCACTTTTAACATATGAAGGAAAAAAAACTTACAATTTAATAAAAACCAGTAATTCCAGTTTATTATTTGTTAGAAATTTCTCATATACAAATACCAAAAATATTATACAATTTCTATTAAAATCTATTGAAAACCATGTATACATATTCTAGTATTAAATTGACATGGTGAAATACTATACTGTAGTTAAAAGAAAGGAATTAGCCCTATATATCAAAGGGGATGAGTTTCCAGTAATGTTATGTTCTGTGTTAAACAAAAAGACAAAGATATACATATATGTATGAAATATAATTTATACAATTTTTAAATGCAGACAAATCCCATATATTATACAATAATCATTAAGTACTATTAGCTAATACCTACTGAATGCTGAGTGCTGTTATAAGTATTTTACATATATTATCTCACTGAGTCCTCATAACAGCACTGTGTTTGAGATAATTTTATTTTCTCTTTTATGGATAAAGATACTAAGACACAGAAATAAAATAACTGAGCCTAAGTCACACAATAAGTATTAGAATTGATATTTGAACCCAAGAAACTGTTTCTGGATCGTGTTCTTAATCATTGTGCTATATTCTGTGTGTGTGTGTGTGTGTGTGTGTGTGTGTGTGTGTGTGTGTGTGTGTGTGTGTGTGTGTGTGTGTGTGGGAGAGGGGAGAGAGGGAGATTCTACATATTTAATCAGAGGAAAGCATACCATGACACCTGTCAGTAATTGTCTTACATTGGAGGGGAGGCTGATGGGACTAGAGATGTCAGTAAAACAGTTCACCAGCTTTATAATTCTGATACCAATTCCAGCGTGCGGAGTTTTTCTCCACACCACCAAGCAGTTTTCAGAAACCAACTGAGTGTCCTGTAATTCAATTCAATTCTGACACTCTCGACTTGGAGACAGCATCAGATCCCACAGGTTAGGGGCTCAGTCCTGTTAAGACTGCTCCCCCACGTCCAATCACAGGTCCAGGTTGTCATTTGTGCCCCTAGTGAAACTGTTACAAGATGTTCTCACGATCTCCTCCAGAGGTTCAATTAATTTGCTGGAGCAGCTCATAGAACTCAGAGAAACATCTTACTTACTGGATTTCCAGTTTATTATAAAAGGATATAAAAGCCAAGTGGAAGTGATGCATAGGGCAAGGTATGTGGAAAAGGGTTCAGAGCTTCTCAGACCTCTCTGGACTCACCACTTACCTAGGTGCTTTCTGAATCACCCCACTAACAACAAAAGACACCTTGATAGCTGTCATAACTTAGGAAATGGCAATGGTTTTAAGAAGCTCCATACCAGGAACAGGGACCAAATATATACTCTTATTATAAATCACAATCTTCATGTGCCATTTTCATGTAAAATACTGTGAGTTTCTGACAATCTCTTTATTTCCCTCATAAATCAAACTTCTAATTGCTAGGAGTGAGGTAGGGCAAGGAGGAGGGGGTTTCAACTGGAAGACAACTTAGAAACCAATCGCATACAATCAATCCTTAGAGCCCTCAGATGTATCTCATTTGGCCCTCGCACCCACCCAGGCGGGCAAACAGAAAGTCTTTTCTTCCAATAGGTAAAATAGCCCCTTAATATTCAGATGTGTTGGAGTGGGTTGCCCACACTCATAAATACTAGGAAAAGTCAGAGCCACAGTCATGAAAAAATGAAACCCACAACAGTGGTTCCAAAGTGATGGGGTAAGGTGCTTTTTTGAGGAGGAAGAGATGGGCAGGACATTTATTTCTTATATGTGCTTCTCACTCTTTTCTCTCTCCTCCATTTTTACAATGTGAGCTGGTACATGGAATTTCCTGTGCAGAATTCTCCTTGACCTTCGGTGGCACAGAAACACTGAGTAGAGTCCAGTTAAAGGCTCATGGAATCAACCGATTGGAACTCTTTCCTAGTTATTAAAGAGAGGTCAACCATTCCTTAGAACAGTAACAACCAGCAAGCTAAGAAGCACAGGGCCAGGATCTGTGGAAGTAGACTGGGGAGGAGTCCCTGTACTAAAAAAGCAAGGCGGTTCATACATACAGATGTTTGCCAATCCAATGATCAAATAGAGGATGTATTCTTACCTCATAACAAAAGGATGCCTGCACAAGGAGCAGTAATAGGTAAACAGGTGATTTGGAGATGAGGGATCCAACCATCTCTTGAAAACTACCTTTGACTATTATAAAATGTCAGGTGATCGTTGTAGAGATAGGGTTCAGCTCTCTCAATATCTAAACAACCCATGCATGCTACTGGGACGAGAGGAAATCCACAAAATTCTGCAGTGAACATTCTTAAATGGTACGTTGTTCATACAGCATACATAAAAAACTGTATCTCATATACTCTGTACAGAAGTATTTCTTCAAAGTGCCAATATTTGTGGCATTTTTCATGATTATTATTGTTGTATATGTGTCTCTCCCTTCTAAATAGACTAAAATTTTCTTGAGACTAAAGATGCAATTTGATTAACCTTTCCAATCCTCAACTATTCTGATTACATACTGAATATAGTAAAAGCTTAAAACATTTTTTGAATGAAATTCATTAGGATAATCCAGACCCTGAAGTAATGGAAATATTGTTCAGAAGCTTAGCTTTTTATATGTAAATAACTTTCAAACTTCTTGACACACTATTCATTCATAGACTTAATTATTTATGTTTTGAGTAATTGGGATTAACCTTTTATGACACGTATAATCAGCAAAAGTAAGTTATAGAACACTATATAATTATTTCATGAACTTTTTCAAATTAATTACAAACTAAATCTGTTCACGGTATACAAATGTGTCTAGATGCATGTTTTTAAACCCAAATCCCAGATTTTTAAAGGGGATGTAATAAAGAAAATAATGTAAATTTTCTACAGGGATGATATGTTTTTGGTTGAGTGTGTATCTATAATAATAATAATTTTACCATTAAAATAAATCAGCTGCTATGTGTCAGACACGCTTCTAAGCCCTTTATAGATATAATTAACATTAGGTCATAGGCATCTCTCTGACCTACCCTCTTCAGACTATCTTTCAAACTAGAAAGGAATAGATGTGAGTTTACAAATTTTAGAACAGAATTATCTATTCTGTCACCTGAACATCTGATATCTAAACCATATGAATTATTTTAAATAAACAAAAACATTTATATTTTTGACATCCATCAATGGATTTAACTATGATTTATAATTAAAACTTTCATAAGCCTCGCTTAAGTATAGAAAGAATCTGCAATTATTTACTTGGCTACTTATTCTTAATATTTTCCAATCTATATACTTAGAACAAGTTAACATCCCTTACAGGCTCAGCTATACCCCAGATCCTGAAACAAATCCCTTTGCTAATCTTTTGAGATTTAATTTGTTCTACTTCAGATGACTGACATTTTAGCATTTGGAACCGGTGTTCTAATTTCTGTTACTATATTAAGTTTTATAAGAACAACAACAAAAATCATTTTAGTTCTCTGTAGAAATACTTTCACTCAGGTGAATTCATCTTACATTCTCAATATCTACAAACTTCCATTAAAGAAATATCTAATCGTTTTGTAAAACATAATGAAAACTTTGCCTATTATACCCCCTGCGCCCTTTATGTAAATATGCCCTGTGTGTCCCTTATATAAGAATCACATAGTACATTTTGCTAGTATTCCGAGCTGAATTGTGTGCTACTCAATATTATTGAATGATACAAGCTGCGTATAATAAGGTATTAGGTATCAGCATAACAAAGCATTTATCTTTATTCATTCATTGACTCTACAAATAGTAGTTACTACATAGTAGTTCCCACTGTGTGCCAGGAACTGTGCTAGTCAGTGGGGGTAAAACAGTCAGAAAATAACAGAAATTGACCATTCTCTTATAAATATGCTATAGTGTAGTACCTAAAAATAAACTGCAAGTTATGTGAATAAAAACTCATAAGCTCATAGAGCCTAGAAATTCATCGTAATCTTGCTAGTTAGGAAAGGGCTAGTTAGGGATGGGCTCTTGATTCATTAATATAGAGCAGATATCTAAAGAAGGAAAGTTAAGTAGGGAAATGATTGAGTGGGTAGGGAATACAATAGAAGGGGATGTCTTTTAAGCCGAAGAAACAGTATTTTAAAAAGGAACATAGAGCTTCTGGAAGAATTTATGAGATATTATTGTCCTTTGTGCTGTGGTATGTAGGTTAGTTAGAAGCTAAGTCGATGGTAAGACTAGGAATAGGGTGTGATGGTGACTTGAACCAGTGGAATGATAGTGGAAAGGGAAAAAAAGGTGATTTTAATGCCATGTGGCTATGACTTAGTGATAAATAAGATATAATATGTGAGAGCAGGTAACCGTGACTTCTCATTAGCTGTCATATTAATAAAGGTGAAAAGTATCAATCACAGATAGCAAACACTGGAGGACACAGTCAGTTTTCTGTGGTGGGGAGGATATGCAGAAGAGATTCTGGATTTATTTGGAATTTGTTAAGTCTGAGGTAACTCTGACCATTTTATTTAACATAAATTTAATATTCTACCTAGAGCCAAGAAACATTTTAGATTCTTTAGCTATTAAGTGGTCAGTTGCAGATATGAGTCTAGAGCTCAATGAAGAAACTTAAATATAAATTTGGAAATCATTAGAATATAGGTGATGTATAGTTTACCATGGAATTATTAACATAGATGAGATGAGATTGAGAAGTGAAAATATGTAGCACTGAGTCTTGAGGAGCTTCAGCGCTGAGAGAGATAGAGGTGATGATGTAGAAGAGGAGACCAAGGAGCTGAATCCAGATAACAGCAGAATGAGATAAATAGAACTCGGTGTCAAAACCTGAGGAAAATGTGTTTAAAAAAATAATCCACAGGACAATTAAGAAACCTAAAAATATGCTTTCAAATTAACCTCCAGAAGATCCTGAGTAATTAGAGTAAGTACCATTTTGATAGACTAATTGAGGCGCAAAACACTTGGAATTGGGCTGAGGAATGAAAAATGAAGCGAGGAAGTAGAGAAAGTGGATGCCGACCACTCTAAAGAAATTAAATCATGAGGAAGGAAAGGATGCCATGATAGTTCGTGGAGATTGTGTGTGGTACAGTAGATTGTTTAAAGATGATGTGACTTGAACGTGCTTCATTGCCAGTTGAAAGGTTTTATTATAACATACGTAGTTGAAGAAATAGATGACGTAGGATTCCTGCTAAGGAGGGTAGAGATGACCATTGTCGAGCTTACTCGACAGTATGCATAGTGCTAATGATCAATCTTTTGAGTGCTTTTTCTCCAGTAGTAGAGAAGACCTCGTTTGGAAATGGAGAAAGCAGATGGACAAGCTTTAGATTTGTCTCATGGGTGCAATGAGAGTAAAAAAAGCAAATGAAGTTTAGGGTATTGGTATGAGAATTATTAAAATAATGAACCATGGAACATAAGATGTATATGAAGGGGAAAAAGATGAGGACAATGAATGAAAATATGGAAAAGCAGACAAGTGAAGGTTCACATGAGATCAAAGAAGGGTCAAATGGAAGTAATTCACAAGTGAGCTGAGAAGGTTGGTACAGAAAGCATTATTATTAGAAGCAAAAGTGAGTGGTGGGCACACTGTTGGGTAGAACAGGATCTAGCTTGTAATGTCAGTGTATGTGGCTGAGGAAGGAGAGGAAAGAATCATTGGCTATGGGGAGATTAAAGAACAAAGAAGCTGAACATTGGAATGGCCATCTAAATGGAAACGGGGCTCACCTAGAATGTTGGCAATAATTGGGTTGGAGAGGACACTGAAGTTAGATGTGGACATGTTACAGAAAGGAGTGCGCAGAGGAATGTTGGCTAGACATAAGGACAGATGTCTCAAATGCAGAGTTTCTACAAGATCAGTGAGTATAGATCTGGATATTATAGCAAGGAGCAAACAGAACACCAAGCACAGCAAACGAAGTTGAGTGTGTGGCACAGGGGCGAGAGAATAGTCACTACTGGATAAGATGGCTGGTAAAGTAATTCTCGGCTGGGAGGTGGAGTTGAGGGTAGGGGGAGTGCTTAAGTTAAAGCGTGAAACACGAATAAAATATCGATACCGCTTAGGACGTGCAGTTTCAGAGGTCAGAGCGGAAAGTATTCTAAAGTTTAGATGAAAAGCAAATTAAACTTATCGAAATGAAGTGTTAGTAGATGATAGATTGTAGAGGTAGGGTATGGGATGAGTAAGGGATTTTGAGTGAGGAAAAGGCACTAAATGATTTTTAGTGCAGACGTTTTTTTTTTTTTTTGTACTTTGCATAGTGCATAGGTTTTAAGTAGAGGTTGCCATCCATTTTCCATTCCATTATATTCTGTGGCTCAAAATCTTGAGCATACAGTAAGCTCACATCTCCTACTTTGACAAAATATCAGCTATGGTGATCAGGTTTTGGTTTCTGTTTGTTCTTATTTGTTTTTCTTCCTTAAGCTAACAGAAGTTAAGATAATTGATCAAAATTGTACCTATCCTTACCCACTGCTTACAAATACACTTCCCCCCGACTGTTTCAAATATTCTTGATTATTTTATGAACACATCAGAGACGATGATAAGGGTACCCTTCAGATGAGCAAGTTAAAACGCAGATGGATTCGTTTGTGCATATTCATGATCATTTCTCATTACTGGAGGCTGCCCATCACTATATTTTCAAACACATCAACTCAAAACATTTGATATTTGCATAGAGTGTTAATCATGAAAGCATTAACATTGTGTTAGAAGGTAAAATAAGTACAGTAAGTTCATTGTTTTAACATTATCATCCGTCAACTTATGTTAATTTTAAAAGACTTAAACCAGCATCTTATGTATCTGAAAAATCTGTATAAAGTTGTAATTTTAATTTATCAGTGAGTGTTTCTACATTAATTAAATATGCACAGGTTTTTAAAATAGATTAAAATATGAAAGAGATCAAGCTATTTACAATCTAATTAGCTCAAAAATTGGATGGGTAATATAAATGCATAATTAATCTGGTTTGACTATGACAAACTTGAAAGGGAGATTATGAAATTAGTAACAGAAAAAAAATCATTAAAAAAAAGAAACACTTTATAATCAAAGCCAAAGTGAGAGAAATTCCATCAGACATCTTTAATTTTTTCACCCTATCTTGTGGAAAATTTCATGCCATATAGATTCATAAATAAATAAAAGGCAAAGCATGAAAATATTTTATTTCCAATAGAATTCCAAAAAAATTATTGTTGTAAAATACTTATAAAGTAGATAAATTATAAAACATTTACTTTTTTTATTTGTAAATAATTTCAAATATAAAAATTGTAAGTATATTATAAAGAATACTCATCAACCATTTATCTATGTTGAACTGTTGTTAACATTTTTACTTCATTTGACTTATCTTTTGCTCTTTTTCTTTCTCTTTTTCTCTTTTTCTTTCTCCAAACAATCTATGAGTAAGTTGTGTATATCGTTAACCTTTATCCCTTTTACTTCAAAATGAATTTTGTAAGAATAAGAATATTCTTTTATATAACTACAGTGCATTATGAGCATCAGTATATTTAATATTGATATAATAATTTAATTCAAATTGCTCTCTGTAGTCTAGCTTGCTGATTGATTTAATGATGTCCTGTGTAGCGAATTTTTTGTTCACTAAATGCTCCAGTCTAAGATCAAGTATTATATTGAGTTATCATTTCTCTTTATTCTACTTCAATGAAAAAACATTGTCAGCTTTTCTTTAAACTTTATGAATTGATATTATTGGAAATTAACTCCCTATGTTTTTGTTGTTTTGTTTTAACTTTGATTTTAAAGCGTGTCTTTCGAGTTTCTCTGATGTTTTTCCTCATTTTTAGGTTCAGGTTTTATATTCCTAGCCACAATACTTTATAAGTAATATAGTGTCCATCCAGTGACACACCATGTCCATCTGCCCCTCATTAATAATGTGAATTTATATCACACTGCCAAGGTGTTGTCTGACATATTCATTATAAACATGGTTCTCAAACTATGTGGTAATGCACTCTGGGGTCCCAAAATGAACACATGGGGTGCCTTAAGATACTTTTAATTTTCTAGAGAAATACAATGGTACTTGACATCTACCAGAAACTGTACTCACTGTTAGCTTGAAGAGACCTCACAGTTACATTAGATCATACTATGTTCTTTCAAAGATGCTATAGCTTTACAGAACTAGGTGGTTAATGTTCATTGTGATGAAAACAAGTTTACACAAAAGCAATGTAGAGAGTCACGGCATCCATTGTGATTCAAACCCGGTGAGAATTTGTTTCGGTGCTCCAAAAGTGTGCATCAAGTATTAAGTTATTTAATAATGAAAAAGAATAATTCTTTGTTTCTTTAAAAATATGTATATTTTTACAGCTGGTTACTAAGTCTTTGGCTTATAATTATTAAGTTGTTTGAATCTGATCTTCTAATAGAACTGGTTTCCATATCTTTTGGCCCATTAGAATTACTAAAAATTATACAGATATGGTACTGAACTTAGGAAACTTTTCACTATATGGTGACTACTTTTTGCCATTGTAATTAATATACAATCTATGCTGAGACGTTTTAAGACACTCAATTTAATCTTTGATCTTCAATATTTAATCTATGCTAAGACACTTTTAGATCCTCACCAACACCCATCACTCCAAAATTAATCATTTAGTGAAGAGTATTGTCTGGTTCAGTCTTTAATAAGATGATTTTGAAATGATTATTTCAATTTCCATCATTTCCTTCAAATTCAACAGTCCACATATGGCCTTTTTACTGAAAGCAAGAGCCCACTGTTTTGTTTTGTTTTTCTATCCATCTATCTATCCACCTATCCACCCAACCATCTGTATAACATTTATTATAGGTATAGGCTCATGAATTTAAATTTTATTTCAATATTTATAATTCATTACACTTCTTGATTATTTTGTCGATCAAATGGCCCCAGATTTGGCCACTCGAAGCCTATATTCAAGATGGTACCTGTGTCCTTGTGACATACACCCATTTTTTTTGCGCTTGCTTACTTTCTGTCCTGGCAAGCTTACTTTCTGTTCTGGTCTCACCTTGTACTTCTCTGATCCAGCCCTAGAATTAATTATTTCTCCAAGGAATCTAATGCTTGTATTTGCATATTTACACATTTATATATTTTAGAAAGGACTGGTCCATATAAATGCCTCCAGTTTCAACCAGGCCAACAATTTTCTTCCTTTGCCTCTTTCAATATTTGAAATTCTTTCTTCTAAAGTGAGGTTCTTGGCTCCTACTGTATCAAAATATTTACTCATTTTCTAAACAAACAAAAATGCTACATTCATAAGATGTTTCAATTAATTATTTATTTCCAGTTGAGTATCTTATTTATTTGAAATACAGTTGGGTTCATTTGCAACTGATGATGAGTCTTATTAGACTAGCACATGAGCAAACACTTGATACATAATAGTCTGAAAGGGGATCAAGTATATACATTTGAAAAAAGTATCTCATCACAAAAATAATACTTATTTAAATTAACATTATATAAATCAAATAGATTTTTTTAGCCATACAGTTGCTCTCATTAACAAAATGGTTCATCTATATGTATCTTTGTTGTTATCATCCTAATAAATACATTAGATCAATGTTTTATCTATTGGTATCTATACTACAGCTACATGAGCTTATGAGTGGTTTCCATATAGGAATTTTTATTATAAGTAAAATATATTTCTTCAATATATTTCTCATACTTTATTTAAAAAAACATATAGTTAAGATCAAAATAATTATCTTTGGTAGTTTAACTTCCCTGAGGAGCTTAATGAGGTAAACCTGTATATTTCACTCATGCCAAAACACATGGGACTTGATGGTGAAGTTCATTATGAGCAAACAGGTCAAGTATTGTGGTTCATAACATTTCTTTTAATCACTCAAAACTGAGCAAGCAATCCAAGACAGTTGGCAGGAATAGCACTTAATTTTCTTTGCAAGGGTTATTTTTCCCTTCTCTGCTCTTTGTACTATGACAAAAACAAAACAAAACAAAAGATTTGAATTAACTTTCTCTTTTGTGTCTTCATACCTCTTACAAAGAAGCGCGCGCACACACACACACACACACACACACACACACACACACACACTCCCTTCTCTTCCGCCGCTTCTTCTCCCTCCCCCTCAGTAAGTGGTCATCTGTTTCTACATAACGTCTGTGTCTTCTTTTTCTTCTCCTTCTCTAATTCCTATTTGGAATGATATATTCTAGGCTTCGAATTCATTGCAAGTACATCCTCTCTTTCTCTCTTGCTCTCTCTCTCTCCCTCTTTTTCTTTCTTGGTCCTATCCAAGTAGGAAAAGCTGCAATAACTAGCAACAGTTAGTCTTCTACATTGGCAACTCCATCATTACAGAGCAGTGACTATGGTTCTCCTGGTCTGTGAGCTGATCCAAACGGTGCCCTTCAACTCCATCGTGTATGCAAAAGCTCTGCAGTCTACAGTAGCCACTTCTCAATGGGCAGGAATATTCTTTCCTGGAATAATTATGTCGCTCTCCCCTGATTTAAGTGTTTCTGTGTATGACAATCTAAAACTATTTTTTTGCTATTTTTAGAATAGGGTAATTCAAGATTTAAAGGAAGAAATGGTATTCATTATTATTTGAAACTTTTTAAACATAGTCGATATGTGGGGCCATTATAATCTCTGCATCACAACCTCTCCTCACCCTCGGCAATGCCAGAAACATTACTACTTTTCCTCATCTGTATGGCTATAAAGTATTAATTAATGTATTTACTGAAAGCTACTCTGTGCCACTTTCTATTCTATTCTGGGATTTCAGCATTAAACAAAATAAAGCTCTGTTTTAAAGGAACTTATGTCCTGATGGAGTTGAAAAAGATTAACCATGTTAAATAAATAATGAGTGAGATTTTAGTCACAAGCCCTATAAAGAGAATAAATAGAACTTATTTAAAGAAATTGAATACAAGAATGAGGATTATTCTATAGGATCTTCAGGAAAACTTTCTGTGAAGATGATGTGTCATACAGCCAAAGAAAGAGCTTAATATTTTCAATTTGAAGAAAAAACATTTTAAAAAAGATGTGAATCCCTTAACATACAGAGGTGCTCAGCTGGTTTAAAGGAAAAGAAGACTAGTCTGGTTAAGGCACAAGACTTAACAAGTAATAGATAATAGGATAAATAATAGATAATATATAAATAATACATATTAATATAAATAAGTATAAATAGTATAGATAGTATAAATAAGCTTAGGACAGTCAAGGGTCAGATGCCATAGGCCTTGCAGGTGACTGCAAATGGTGCCCTTTGGTATATCAGTGATTGTTGTGGTAGCTACCGAGTTTGTGAAGCAGCGTTAGCAATAGTAACCAAATGTTGTTAGCTACAATGAAACAAAAATAGAAAAAATATTCTCTACCAAATAAAATCTAGAAGACATCTATGCATATTCAAATATACCATCAGCTGGCCATATTATTATCCGCTGGAATAGTTGGGAACCTTAACATCGTGAAAACCTCACTGTATCAGGTAGGCACTCAGGAAAATTAATTATATATCTATACACACCAAAAGTACATATGTGAAATGAAAATATCGGTAACCTCAGTTTCCTAATTTCTAAGAAATTATACGCATATTAATACATAAATATATAACCTTAGTGTATAATACTTAGTATTATGTAATATACATTAATTAGGTCAAATAGTTTTATGTCCAGAGGCAGCTTTAGAACCCATTTGATTTGTGCTTATGTTAAACCTTTAGGATTTCTAAAGACAGAATTTCAGAGAGCAGTTTGTATAGATTTATCACATTTATGCAATAAACAAGCTCAAGTTTAAAATTAGGTGGAAATATCTTTTAAGCAGTGATGAAGGTATTGATAAAAACAGGCTTTATTTTAATAATATAGGTATGTCTTACTATAAAGCTATTTCAATAAGTAACAAGCTTTAGTTGTAGCTCTGTAAATACTTCAAAGGAAAACTTATGAAGTTCCGACGATTCATTAAAACTCTGAAGAAAAGGCAAGCAGGGTTCAGAAATAATAAACTCAGAAGCAAACAATCCAATCCAAGAAAAAGAACATCGATATCTCCATAATGAAAAATGGGGAATTATATTTATTTAGAGGCAAAGTAAAACACGAAAATATTTACTGCACTTGGAGGACAGGTTACATGTTACTAACATTTTCAGATGAAGTATGATCAGATATTCCATCGAGAGTTCCTCTGGGATGCTGATTAATCAGAAAGGCTCTGTGAAATGTGTGGTCATTGAGCCACTCTTCAAAATTAGGTAAGATTTAGACGCACAAAGATTTGGAAAAGGACACATCTGTAGAAGGTATATAGTATGAGCAAAGTCATGGAAACAAAATAGAATATACAGAGAAAAATCAAGCATTTCAGTTCATTGGTTTATGACATGCTTTGCAGAAGTGCGGGCAGTACATGCATTAGAGGAAAGTATGTGAGAATCAGATACTGAAGACCTGAAAAATAAAATTAACCCTCATTTCCTCATTCACTTCTTATCTCCTGTCTCTCTTTATTCATTTTCCTTCTCTCCGTTCTCTATTATTTTCCCACATATCTGATTATTTAAGACTATCATAATATTCAATTAGAAATGTAATGTTTATCAACATTATTTCCCTATAATTAGAGTTCTTTCTTAATTGAGTTACAAGCATTTCCTTGTAGTTCCTTATAAATCCATTTGCCAAGGTAATCAAATAAGTTCATTGGTTTATTTTATTCTGCTAGGGACTGAGCATGGGCTTAAGTCAAATTAAGGATGATCTGTATTGCTAGGCACCCATGCCCCAAATTGAAATTAATCAGAGGTTCATTGTATCAGGGGAATCTAAGGCACAGGGGTTATATTTATGCTAATTTTTGTTAATATGACTGGAAGGCATCAGAGTACAGTGGAACACAGAGCAGCCTTGGAGTTTAAGAATAGAATTCATTTCTCAGCTTCACCAAAGGAACCATTCATATTATATAATACTAAATTTTTTCTTTTGTCACTTAACAATAGATTGTGAACATCTCTGCAGGTTGGCAATTATATTTAATTTGTTCATTTCAACCGATGCTTTGGATTTCATTGTGTATTGGCATGGGGCATACAAAACATATTATCTGTTGTCTACCTGTGTATACCTAAGTTGATTTTAATGTTTTATACTATTAAAAATTATCATGTGATTCTATGGCCATGCTACCCTGAACAAACTCGATCCCATCTGATCTTGGAAGCTAAGCAGGGTCGGGCCTGGTTAGTACTTGGATTGGAGACCACCTAGGAAGACCAGGTGCTGTAGGCATAAAAAATTAAAAAAATAAGGGATTGTATACTGACAAGGTCCTTGTAATCTGTGAGGTCAACCAAGGGTTGCCTCATCTAAAAAATTAAAAAAAAAAAAAATTGAAAAAAAAATCATCACGTGATAAGCATCTGTTGATGTGCTTCCTTAAACACGTATCTAATTATATATGTGTGCAAATATAAATTTGTTGACAAATTATACTGAAATAAGTTGTGTCAATTTACTACCCTAACATTTGAAGTTAAGGTATGGAAATTTGTACAATATTAATTTTACTTATAGTTCTATTGCTTTTCCATGGTCCACTGTCAAATATCTACCTTAGATCATATTATTGGAGAGAGGTGGCTAGAGCGATGCCACCTGTAATATAATAAACACGTACACTAATATCTACAAAACAAATGTGTACCTTTTTTTTGATGTAGGTGCATATATATTACAATTCAAGCAGTAAGTGTTTGTGTATAGTCATATGAATTTGCCATAATTTGTTAAAATATCCTACTATATTTGGGCATTGGATTTACATTCAATTTAAGGTATATTGAAATTATTAGTAGAGCATTTTATTCCAAATACATTTTTCTTATGTGTCTATTCCCTGGTGTATATATTTTCAGAATATCATCAATACAAAATTTAAGAATATTATTTAGCCATAAAAGAAAAGAATGAAATGCCATTTATGACAACATGGACCTTGAGGGCAATATCTAAGTGAAATAAGTCAGAAAAAGAAAGACAAATATTGTCTTTGATCTCCCTTATATTGATCTTACTTGTAGTTGAAATCTAAAAAAAAAAACAACAGCAACAACAACATCAAAACAAACCAGATACAGACAACACATTGGTGGTTGCCAGAGGCAGGAGGTGGGGGTTGCAAAATGGTTGCAGGAAGTCAAAAGGTACAAACTTCTGGTCATAAAATAAATGTCATGGCGTTATCATGTCCAGCATGGCGACTATAGTTAGCAATACTGTATTGCATATTTGAAAATAGCTAAGAGAATAAATCTTAAAAGTTTTTATCATGGGCAAAAAAAATGTTCTGAAACTAGATATGGTGATGGAGGTTAACTAGATTTATCGTGGTCATTTCACAATATATACAAATGTGGAATCGTTATTTTCTACACCTGAAACTGATATAATGTTCCATGTCTGTCATACCTCGATAAGATGAAAAAACTCAAAAGAGCATTATTATTTTAAATATGCATTTTTCACACAAAATCAAAACTATTTAAATAATACTAATCTACATTTTTAGGCAATGGACAACAAAGATGTATTTTATTTGATCCTCATAATAAGCTTATAAGAAGTTAACACAGAAAACTGCTTTGCGAAGGAAATAAGCACGTGTTATAATTCACTACAAAAGTACATCCCAGTCACAAAGACCAGCATTATCATTACCCACTCACTTAAATCACAAACGTAGATTACACGCTTTCTGCCTCTCCTGTTTATTCAGAGCAGATAACGAGCCAGGACACAACTAGCTTAAAGCTGCTACTGTCTGTTCTGATTAATCTGACATTCAATGTGATTGATTGGTACTTATGCTGTTTTGGGTTTTTAATAGTATGAATATTATACCTGATTACACTTCACTCCATATCTAATCACTCTCCAAGAACTCTAATTTCTATTTCATAAGCCTCCCTGAAATATGTCTCTTTATCTTTATCTTTACATAAATATTCACATAAATATTCTAAAGTAGGACAATATTCTTTCTCTTTTTGAATTCTAAAATAAACTCCACACTCCTAAATCAAAGCTGTTGCAAATATTTGAAGGCTTCAACAGTTCTTAAGGCAAAGTCCAAGTTGATTTACATTTCACAGTGTTTTTTTCTTTTTTACTTTTTTACTTTTCAACGTACCTAGGTTGAAATCTTGGCCCTAAGATTTTTAAATTTGGGGTTTAGAGAAAACAGTTTAATGGCTCTTTAAGTTTTCATCCATGAAATGGGTATTGCAGTGACACTATTTCATAGATTGGAACAATTCTGGCACATGTTTTAGTAAATGTTAGTAAATGTTAGCCTTTGTCCATAATCTCTGTCACCATCAATCATCATCATCATCATCATCATCAGTAAACAAACATGTCCTCAGTTTACAGAAAGGTCCCTGCCCAATGGCACTCTCATCTGGTGCTAATCTACTAATCGAAACAGATATCAATATTAACTTATAAGCACCCAGGTAATCTCATTCTGGTTTTAAGTGTTCAACTGTCATAACTTTTACTTTACCATAAGAGGGCACTTGAGGTGGAAAATTCAGCTTAATTTGCAACTCTGCCACTCTCATGACAAATTTTTCTGCCTGATTTTCAACGTAGTCTGCTGTAAAGTTGTAGGAGATGAGCGTGTCTTTACCTCGCAGCTGCCATACAAGCCCTTCAGCTTTCAAAACGTGCTGTACAGAATAGTTGGCCAACTTGAGCATGTAATTCTATGTTCAAGACTTCTAATTTAGTCAGATCCCTCAGATCTACACAATCGTTAAACATTGCCCTCATATGATTCAAGTTCTAGAGCTTCTGCCTAAGCTACAGCTTCCCCTTCAACCTGCGACTGTTTCCAGTCCAGTCCAGGTGATGCTACAACACTCCAGGAGTTTTCACTATTTCACTGATGATCATTCTGATTTATAAATGTTTCAGTTTGAGAGAAACATTCTTTGATTCTTTTTTCTGTGGTCATTTTTTTTTTTAATAAAAATTTTATTTTTATTTTATGGATGATGAACACCGAGCACTGAAATGGCACCGTCTGGTTAGTTTATAGAGTGGCAGAGCCTGGAATAAGACACAGTAGCCCTGGCACTCGTCCTGGTTTTTAGTGACCACATCTTGGAAACTGGAGTTTGTAACCCCAGAGAACAGGAATAGCAAATTGACATCCAGACGCAGGTGTGAGACGTGCTCACATGCTCTTCATTATATATACCTTCATTTGGAGGATTTACAAGAGAGGAAATAAAGAATGTTGAGATGGGATCATATTTGGAACATAATGTGGGGAGAAAATTAAAAAGTGGCAGCTTCAATAAGATTTGGATTAACATGAGTACCTCAGGAGTTTGGGAAGGATAGAACTGATTTAAAAAAATACAGTGAAAATACTGTTAAGAGGGCAGAGGTCCATATTTTTGGGTGAATGACATCTGTGAGCATCACACTGGCTGTGTATTGTGTCTGAAAGTGAAACAGAAGGTGAAATTTGACTTTGTACTTACAAAATTCTTATTATACACGTTCTGTGTATCTTTCCTGTAAGGTTACAGAGAACACAAATATTAGTGATGAGTCCCTAAAGTTATAAGAAGAAATAAGGGGAAAAGTAAAAGAATATAGCCACTTATTATTCAGACAACATACT
>NW_011888854.1:1015859-1019239 GCF_000151845.1 Pteropus vampyrus
ATAGTGTATACATATTTTTTTAAAAAATTTATTTGAATTTTGCAAGACCTGTGGAAGTTTCTTTAAAGATAGTTTTCTAATATTCCATACTTCCACACATAGAGGATTTGGGGTACTTTGTTTGTTTGTTTTAAATTTGTTTTATCACCATCGTATTTATATGAAAATTATTTCATGTTCTTTTATATTAATGAAAGTTTTATAGTTTGTATAAAGTTGTTACTTTGATGAATAGGATCTCTGAAATAGCCATTAGAGTTTTTTTTTTGTTTTGTTTTGTTTTTAGTAAGTGAACCTTGAGTTATATGAAAGAGCCTGGAATATTTCAAATCTCAGATAAATGCTAAAATTTAAACTATTTTATAAAATACTGTCAGTAACTAATATATATAAATTCTTTTCCACACTCCTTACTACTCTATCTCCATAAAGAATAAGCTCACCAAATTGATTTTTAAAAATATTTGTTTTCTATATTAAAAATGGTTCCTAACTTTTTAAAATACAAATATCTCTTTTAAGAGATTTATTTGAATAAAGCTAATTGAGTAAGAATGTGAACAGGGGAATATAAGAAAATGTGGTATGTTTTAGTAGCCAGAAGTGTAATTTCCCATTCTCTTCAATTCCCGCCCCTCGCCCCAGCTTTATGAGCCACTCCAGTTAAAAGATATCCTGAACTAACTTAGGGAGCATAATCTTATGGTCTTGATGTTAAATATACAACAAGCATATTTGCATTGCCGTAATTATAACGATCTAGAAAAAATTTAATATCTTCACTTAATTGCGTTAGTAGGTAACCAGTTCAAACCAGCAAAGAATTAATGAGGAAGATTCTTTGAAGGGAGATATTTAAATAAGGTGATAAAGGACATAAAACATTGTTAGTTGATGCTCTCAGGTCATTAAAATATACTAAAGTTGAAAGTTGTTTTTAAAAACAATATTTTAACAAGCCAAAACTCTTTCTCTTTATAAACTTGCACAGTGATCTTTGTCTGTATGTCAGTATAAATGACAAAATCAAGTGACTAATATAAGAAAAAGTCTATTGATTGGTATCCAGGGCAGTGAGACTATTATTGGAATCTGTATAAATTATCTCCTCCTAAACTAATGTATGTCTTGGAACAATAGTTAACTTGATAAAAGCTAATTTGGAGAAAAAGCATTTTCTGTGTGTCCCTGATGGTATAACTCTTTGTCTATTTATCACAAAATGATAATGACAATGTTTTGAAGATGTAAAAATCCATGAATAATGAATTTTGGTCTTACCTTTTGATAGTATCTTAAAAATAGGAACATGTATTTTTTCCAATCTAATTTGAAGACTCTTCCTTACGGAGTTCATGGTCTGTCTAATTCATATATCACATATTTTGAAACATATTTTGTACCGTTTTCATAATTTAATGATGAGAGTTAATTGTTGAGCAAAATTATTCTTTCATAAAGATTTCCATTCTTCAATACGCACTATAAAATTAACCACTACACAAGTATAAACTTTACACTCAATGAAAAGTTTAAAATACATACTCATTGTTTGGTAAAGTGGTCATATACATATAGCATAGTTATTGTCAACGAGTCTCAAGAAGTAGTCTCATGAGACAAAAGGTAGTTTCTAGTGCATATTTAGTTTCTTGGTAACAGAGACAGATGCATAAAAATATTCCAGATTCCAAGTCTTTTCACCTATTCTTCCTGCTAATTTTCTGAAGATGTGTTGCTTATCCTTGAGTTGGGAAAACCAAAAAGTAAAATAAAAGCAACATATACAGTAGAGTGAAATAATTAAAAAGACTAGGTTCTTAATAACATTGTGGCATTTTGTCAAATATGACATTTTCTACTGCTGATCTGTAATATTTTCAAATGACTAAATACCTTTAATAATTGCAATGGGAAGTAGTCTGTTAATATGTAAATCAAATCAATCCTAATTGCTATATTTCAATCTCAACACAATAGATAAGAATTTTCTCCATAATCTAAACCGGCCATTCTGCAGGATTGGCAAAGAAGGAGACTTGGAGGATGCAGAATGCTTGCGTAAGAGAACAAATTATGATTTTTGAGCAAATTATCACGTTACCGTGAGCTCCATACTTTTTCATAAGTGAGGGTATATGAATTTCTTCTACTAATTAGCTGTGTGCTTCATGACTAAGAGATAGCCTCTAGTTACCTCACATCAGGTTCAAGGTCACCTGACAGGATGAGGAGAACTCCAGGCATAAAAGATGGAAGGGCAGTACTGCATACCTAAAGAAACATTTTGACCTAAGCAGGTGAAAAGCATTCACTCATATGAATGGAACAGTGAGCGAGCTCTTCTGGGATGGAGGGATTATTTTCTCATGAATCCATGAAATAAAACCCAACAGCATTCCAATGCCAAGTCAGCTTGACAGTAGTCATCAAACAAGATCTTTTCTTGAACTTTATTTTTGCTTTCTTGTCCACTTTAGCTTTAGATGATCAGAAGTAGTCTATTAAATGAAGAGGTATGGTAGTTTTATAATGGTGCTGTAGCAAATTACTGCAACCTTAGCAGCTTAAAATGACACAATTTATTATCTTAAAATGTCACAATTTATTATTTTTATTGTCTATATTGTTTACAGATCAGGTGTCTAACTTGCATCTCAGTGAGCTAAAATAAAAGTGTTGTTAAGACTGTGTTTCTTTCTGGAAGCTATAGGAGTGAATTTGTTTCTTTGCATTTTCCAGCCTCTAGAGTTGTGCATTTCTTGGCTCATGACCCTCTTCTTCCATCTTCAAAGTCAGCTCCATTGGGTCTTTTTGCCTCTTTGACTGTTCCTCCATACCTCTCTTCTTTCCTGCCCTCCTCCCCCACTCCAATCAGGAAAGCTTCTTCACTTTTAAGATTATTTTAATACAATCACAATTGAACTTTATAAAATATATACTAGGACGGAAACTTTAAACTTAATAAAATGCTAAGGCAAAGATGCCTCCCAAACACATAATTGCCTATATGATTAGATCATTTTTGGATAAATATATTTAACTCAATCATTTGGATAAATATATTTAACTCAATCATGTCTTTGATCTTAAGTTTATGATTATTTAGTTATTTGTCACAGTCTCAATTTTGTATATGTTAGTACAAATATTATATTTATATAACGACAAAAAATAGCTTACATGTTCTGTCACAGGAACCTATATTAGAATCTAGTTTTGTGGTATAATATATGTCATTTTTTCTAAAGCTTTATACATACATAAGGTGTTAAAATAAGACAAACTGGGTTTGAGATACATCAGGTCTACTATTTTCAAAACCTTTCTAAAGTCTAAAACTATACTAAAACCAAAAGCTTATTAAAATTAAAAAAAAA
>NW_011888854.1:1019289-1021235 GCF_000151845.1 Pteropus vampyrus
GTCTATTAAATGAAGAGGTATGGTAGTTTTATAATGGTGCTGTAGCAAATTACTGCAACCTTAGCAGCTTAAAATGACACAATTTATTATCTTAAAATGTCACAATTTATTATTTTTATTGTCTATATTGTTTACAGATCAGGTGTCTAACTTGCATCTCAGTGAGCTAAAATAAAAGTGTTGTTAAGACTGTGTTTCTTTCTGGAAGCTATAGGAGTGAATTTGTTTCTTTGCATTTTCCAGCCTCTAGAGTTGTGCATTTCTTGGCTCATGACCCTCTTCTTCCATCTTCAAAGTCAGCTCCATTGGGTCTTTTTGCCTCTTTGACTGTTCCTCCATACCTCTCTTCTTTCCTGCCCTCCTCCCCCACTCCAATCAGGAAAGCTTCTTCACTTTTAAGATTATTTTAATACAATCACAATTGAACTTTATAAAATATATACTAGGACGGAAACTTTAAACTTAATAAAATGCTAAGGCAAAGATGCCTCCCAAACACATAATTGCCTATATGATTAGATCATTTTTGGATAAATATATTTAACTCAATCATTTGGATAAATATATTTAACTCAATCATGTCTTTGATCTTAAGTTTATGATTATTTAGTTATTTGTCACAGTCTCAATTTTGTATATGTTAGTACAAATATTATATTTATATAACGACAAAAAATAGCTTACATGTTCTGTCACAGGAACCTATATTAGAAACTAGTTTTGTGGTATAATATATGTCATTTTTTCTAAAGCTTTATACATACATAAGGTGTTAAAATAAGACAAACTGGGTTTGAGATACATCAGGTCTACTATTTTCAAAACCTTTCTAAAGTCTAAAACTATACTAAAACCAAAAGCTTATTAAAATTAAAAAAAAAAGAAAAAGCAAGTTAAATTAATGATGTAAGTATTTAAGTATATAGAAACAGGTTTAATAAAATATTAAGGAAAATTTACAAGAAATAACTTCTGATTTGGTATTCAAGCACATATCAAAATGTTTCTTAAATGTTATTTCTGTAATCAATTAAAAAATTGACAACTCATCTTTTGAAATAAATTAAATTTGCTTAGGTTATTTTAATGCCTTGTTAAAATAGTCCATTGGCCTCTAGAGCATTTGGTATTTGAACTTTAGTCTAATGCACAAAGTTCAATGAGCTGAAAAATGGAAATATCTAGAGACCGAATAGTTATGACTTTTTTCCTATTTGCAACTGATGGTTCTATCAGTCACTAAATCGGTGATTGAAAATAAACATGTAATGATTCAGAAAATGATATGATTTTTATAAGTACACTATTCCAAATTTGTTTTTTGTTTTGTTTTTTTTTTTACTAAATGTCTTTGATCTTTACAGTGACTGAGTTTATTATGTATACTGGCTCAGACTTTTTTCATGGAAAATTAATTAAAATATTATGTAATTTCACTATATAATTAACCAATGATTGTCAGTTAACTATTGGCTAATAAGTGGTGCTAAGTACTGCACCAGTTATTTTAAGGAATTACATTGTATAATGAAAAGGTACCCATTATTCGCTCTCCGGGAGCCTCTCGCTCTGTATGTGGAGACCAGGTTAACACCTCAGGAGTGGAGAACAAGATGCCAAATTAGAGCACTCATTAGAAACTATGTACTACGGAACAATAATGCGTCACTCTAGCTAAGGGAACAGAGAAGAATATGGAATGAAATGATTGGAGGAAAATTCACGAAATAGTTAATAGCTTAGATAAATCGTGAAAGAAGATATTAGGAAAAATAAAGAGGAAAAGAATAATAAGTGAGGGAGAGAACAGATAACTTGTGATAAAGGCACAAAATAGCAGCGATAAGGATGTATTTAGATTTCAGTGAAAAAAAATGTTCTGTGTAAAATTGTGAATATGCAGAGAGGAATTGTGAGGAATAATTGTGAGGAATAATTAGGTAATG
>NW_011888854.1:1021955-1023079 GCF_000151845.1 Pteropus vampyrus
GTGGAGACCAGGTTAACACCTCAGGAGTGGAGAACAAGATGCCAAATTAGAGCACTCATTAGAAACTATGTACTACGGAACAATAATGCGTCACTCTAGCTAAGGGAACAGAGAAGAATATGGAATGAAATGATTGGAGGAAAATTCACGAAATAGTTAATAGCTTAGATAAATCGTGAAAGAAGATATTAGGAAAAATAAAGAGGAAAAGAATAATAAGTGAGGGAGAGAACAGATAACTTGTGATAAAGGCACAAAATAGCAGCGATAAGGATGTATTTAGATTTCAGTGAAAAAAAATGTTCTGTGTAAAATTGTGAATATGCAGAGAGGAATTGTGAGGAATAATTGTGAGGAATAATTAGGTAATGCGGAGCCGTGTCATAGTCTCGAATTGATACGATGAATAAATAGTTAAGAGCGATAGGCTTAATCAAAATGTTGCATCAAAAATGTTGTAGATTCTTTATATCAAATGTATAAAATATTAGTCTCTATCGTAAAGACTTGGTCATTTGATAACACATAATAAGAGAAATCCAATATTTCAACTAAGCTATGCCGTTTTAAAGGCAAAGTCACATAAAAATATTATGAAGTAAAAATGACAGTGTCAGCAGTTAAGATTTTCTCTTTTCTTTCCTCAAGTTAATAGAACTTGGTATTTGTGATTCTTCTGATTTGTGTTATCTTCCCTTGCAAAACAACATATATAGAAAAGTTAGTAATATCATATAATTCTTTGTTTTATATAAAAAATAATCCTTATTGTATGTAAAGCCAGTGTTCAAATTGTTTTAAAATTGGTATGGGGCTATTTAGTACTTCATTGATTTACAGACACAGAGTGACTTTAATAGGAATTCCAGATGAAATCCTAACTTAATTCAAAGGGCTTTCAAGCTGGGCAAGGGATGGAGGTGGAGGAAGAAAATCAAGTGATCAAAATACGTAGACAATTTTTGTCTAAGATGTAGAAAATTGGAAAGAAGATCATTCCCCACTTTAAAAGAAAAAAGATCAGAACAACATCTAAAGTTAGTACTTTCCTTGAGACTATCAAAAAACTGGGATCCCAAGAAAGCCAGTTGCCTAAATTCCAGGAAGAAACAAAAGTTTTCAAG
>NW_011888854.1:1024157-1025753 GCF_000151845.1 Pteropus vampyrus
TATCTTCCTAGATAGACCTCAGATTTAATTTTTCTGCCAAATGTGTGTGGGGAGGAGATGGGGGTGGATTGAAAGGGGTTAGAAAGACGCTGTCAAGATATTTCAAAAAATCTAAATTTACTAATTTGCTCCGAAAGTAAATACAGCCATTCTTATCTTGGTTTTTAAAAGTATAAAAGTACACTACAGTCATGCACCGCATAACAATGTTTCAGTTGGTGATGGACCGCATATGCAGCGGTGGTCCTGTAAGATTATTATGGAGCAGGAAAATTCCTGTCACCTAGCACCTGCCCTAATGTCATATGCACAGTGCATTACTCGTGTGTTTGCAGTGATACTGGTGGCAGCAAACTTGCTGTGCTACTGGTTATGTAAAAGTATAGCACTTATGTATAGTACATAAAATTTGATAATAATAAATTATTATGTTACAGGTTTATGTATTTACTATACTTTACATTATTATCTTAGAGTTTACTCTTCCTACATGTAAAAAAAGTTTTTTGTGAAACAGTATGCTGTGTAACACTGGCAGCAGCGCCATACATCGTGACCATTGATTGCATCATTTCCTCTTGTGCTTCATTTAATCTTGTGTTGTTTTATAAATTTAGTGTCACCTAAGTGTAGAGTGTTTATAAAGTCTTCAGTAGTGCACACTATGTCCTAAGCCTTCGCGTTCACTCACCACTCACTCACTGACTCACCCAGAGCAACTTCCAGTCCTGTGAGCTCCATTCATTGTGAGTGCCCTGTACAGGTGTACCATTTTTTAAAATCTTTTATACCATATTTTTACTACGTTTTCTGTGTTTAGGTATGTTTGGATACACGAACACTATTACAATTGCCTACGGTATTTAGTACAGTAACATGCTGTACAGGCTTGTAGCCTACGAGTGACGGGCTGTGGCATACAGCGCAGTGTGTAGTGGGCTACTCCATCTAGGTTTGCGTGTGTGTTCAAAAAACACTGAAATCACCTAAAGATGCATTTTTTCAGAACATACCCCCATTATTAAGAGGCACATGATTTTATTAACAAATAAAAGTTGTGTTTTTATGAGTTTAAAGCAGCCACATGAATAAAACTATGCCTCATGCATTTGCAAAACCAATTCTGTAGCAAACTTTCACTTATATTCTATTGCGTATCTATCTTCTTACATATGGTGGGACTCCATTCAACATACACAACAACTAAGATTTTTGGCACATTACTCCCTCAGATGTTTACTAAAAGAAGTGTGACATTTACAGACGAAGTTGCTATATTAAAGATATACCAATTCCTTATATTTTCTAAGATGAGGATAAGCACCGTAGAGGCCTTAGGCAAGTGTGATAGGTATCCGCTCTAATTACAATCAGTAGTTATTGGTTCTCATTTCAGAACAGGTACAATGTCTAATTTATTGGCAAGAGTGTAGGTGCTAATTTTGCTTGTAAATGAAAAGAACAAGTGTTTGCCAATTAAATCAAGCAGCTGCTTCACAGTCAGTAGTACTAATAGCTACCAACAGATCTCCAAGCCATTAGTCTAAATTGTTTAATGAAGTGCTTTTAATATGTAGTAAACTATAACCCTTATTC
>NW_011888854.1:1025928-1034113 GCF_000151845.1 Pteropus vampyrus
CATTCATATTAGCTTATCTGTGATTGACATTCACATTTCTGATCTTTTATGTGTTCAGGCAGTTTCCGCTATTCTGTTTAAGGTGTGTTTTAGTTGTATAAAGGACCTTTTAGTCATAAAGGACACTAGTACCCTACTCGTTTTTTCTGCTTGTTGTTACTCAAACAATATCTTTAGTTAATAAAAATGATAGTCAAAGACAGAAGACTGTAAATGTCACAATTTTCATAGATAACTGTACACTTCACTCCTTGGAAACTGCACAAAACTTTTTTTTTTTTTTTTTCCAATTGTAATTTGCCTGGGACTGTGCTGGTTTAGAACTGCAAGTTCCATGTACTAGAAAACACCTCAGTCTCAGGCAAGCCAGGAATGTCGGTCATCCGATTGTATATTTACCCATGTTCTGTGTGTCTTTGGAGTTCATTCTGTTTACTTCTGAGTAGTATTTTATTGCATCTATTTTCCTGATAATTGGCATCTGCCCTCATTTTTTCCTTTTGGCAACTGTGAATTAAGCTAATATAGACATTCTTGTATGAGTGTTTTTGTGGACATATATACTTTCATTTGGAAAAACACAATGAAGTGAAATTTCTGGGTCAAGGGTAGTCTTTAATTTTACTAAAGAAATTACCAATTTTTTTTTCAAAATGTTCGTACCATTTGACAGTCTACCAACAATATATGAATGTCCCAGGTATGCCACATCATTGCCAACATTTGGTATTGTCAGACTTAAAGAAATTAGTAACTCTAGTGGTGCGTAGTGGTATCTCAGTGCGATTTCAGTTTGCATTTCCCTGATGACGCACTGTGTAGAACATCTTTTCATATCGCTATTGGCCATTCATGGATCCTCTTTGAGAAGTATCTGTCTTTTCCCACTTTTCAAAATAATTGAAATGTTTTTCTTTTATTATTGAGTTATAGAATTTTTAAAATGTATTCTGAGTTTTTAAAATGCTTTTCTTTTATTATCGAGTTACAGAATTTTTAAAATGTAATATGTCACCAAATATATATTTTGCATATATTTTCCCTTGACTGTGATTTGCCTAGTAACTTTCTTAACAGTATGTTTTGAGGAACAAAAGTTATTTTTTATTTTGATTTTGACGAAGTGTATTTTTTTATGCTTTAATTGTATGGTTATTTTTTTCTGTGCCCAGTCTAAGAAATCTTTGCCTATAATATCTGCATCCTCTATCATCTTTCCAATATTAGATAATGCTACTCTCCTATTTATTTTTTAATGCTATGCCCATCTCTCCTGTGGTGCTCTGACCCCTGATACGATTTCTATCAAGAACATTCAGCTTTCCAAAGTTCCTACCAAACAATTATCTTTAGGCAGCCTTGATCTTAGATATGCCAAAATAACTGAGGAATAGTGTTATTATAAGTCATGCTAAAACTTCTTGGAAAAAGGAAGAGGGAAGAGAATCTCCAGGAGAAAAGTAACACATTAGTATCAGCAAATTTCCTGAGCTGTTATTTCCCTTAAGCATATTTACATGCAGGAAGAAGAATGTCTCTCCCTCATTCCATCCTGGTGGTCATCTTCTCCCAGTGTGCCACCATTGATGTGAAGATGTTTTGCCTATGTGTCTTGGACCTCTGATGTTGGTCAGGCTCTCTATAATTAGGTGACCACATGTTCTGCTTTGCCTAGCACGATCCTCGTTTATACCTTTTATTTTATCAAGCTATGTGGATTCGCTTTTGTTATTTGTCAAAATATTTAATTATTAGTCTTAGTCATGACGAAGTTTGGTAGAATTGCCTTTGTACATTCAAGTTCTCCCATGGTTTCAGCTGGTGGTATGTGAAATGGCTGTGGACTGTGCCAGTTCTCATTTTAATAGATAGTCAAATATGAATAACTACCCATAATCTGTCGTGTCTTTTCTCAACTTGTTGCAAAATTATTCAGCACTTCTCTTTTAAGGACGGCATGGAAAGCACTAGCTGATAAAATTATTTGCACAGATTAATGAATAGTGTGAACTCACTCTTTCTGGTTATGGCAGGAGTATTATTAGATACTACTGTTACATCTAGCAATTTGATAAAATATGAGGTCTGTAACATGCAAGACACAGATTGGCTACTAATCAGCAGTGTCTTTGGGAACCATAGCAAAATAATGACATCATTTGTAGATTACATGTAGGAAATCGAGGCTGAACAGAGTATCAAGCATTTAGAGAACAGTTTGAGTGCTCTTGCTACAGTGTTTTAAATTTTGGGTATAAGATCTCAACTTTTTGTACTTTTTTTTGCCTTGTAACACTTTTAAATATTTTTTTCAATGTACTACTCCTTTTTAAAATACTAGTCTTAAAAGAAATAAACATTTAATGAATATTTACTTAATATTCCTGAGTTTCCATTTCTCAGTATTATTAATGGTTAATGATGTATGCGTAATGGGAGCCTCATTGTTGAAGAAATCAATGTTTCTGTAGTTGCAGAGTCATGAGAAGACCCAACATCTTGCTTTTCAAAAGTCTGCAAGTGGCCATCTGGGGTGTTCAGTTTACTAGAACACAGCTTTTCATTCTTGCCACCATGGCCTGCCCTGCTGTGTGAAATATACTTTTTTTTTTTTGTCCAATTGTCCTCATTGTATGGAGGAAGCAACCACTTTCTTCCACGCCTCTCTTACTTTTATGTTAAAATTTTACAGATTTAGCAATTAGGATAATTCCAGAAAGAAAATACAGGCAGTCATTTTGAACATACATATTGGAATATATCAATTCCAACATATTTTAGTGTGGAAAAATTATAATTTATGCATTGGAAATTCCTCAGTCTAATGTTACAGTATCAAAATGCATTAATAATTCAAATGCCCAAACTGTCTAACCAGTCTTACTCTATACTAATTCTGGTTGTTGCATCACTTAGAATACTTCTAGATACAAGTAAGAGTAAGTCCAAATAAAAATTTTCTGAAATCTTAAAGACTTTATTTTATTACATAAAAAAGGTAGTTCAAGTATTGGACAGTGTAGCAGACAAACTCCAGAGTGGCCTCCATGATCCCCACCACTGATGATTATATGCTGTATGAACCCCTACCTTGAGTAGGGACAGAAAGAGTGACTTACATTTAATTAGAAAGAGGTGATGGATAAAGGTGATTGTGTGTACACGATTATATAAGACTGTAAATCATCTAGAAGCTAAAAGATTATTTCTTTGCTGGCTTCAAGGAAGCAAGCGGTCATGGTGGCTGATCTGGAAAGAAAATGAGGGTGGCTTCCAGCTAATAGACAGCAGGAAACTGAGGCCCGTAGTCTGGCAACCAAAAGCCTTGTCTACTAATTGTGTGATATGCTCGGACCTATAACAATCACTAATAACATTTGGCTTAGATAAACTAATATGCACATATCATATGTGAATATCATTTAATTTTTATAAAAACCGAGTTAGTTACTGTTATCTTACTAATGTTATAATTTTGCTCCTTTTAAGTATGCAAGTCTGATAACTGCTGTGTTAGCCAACTTCTGACCTTACAGGTAGTCACTGACTTAAGTGATGAGAATGCAATAATGAAACATATATTACTCTCATATAACTACATCCTTGTGACAGGATACAAACTATCAACATATAAGTAAATAAATTATTAAATGTGAGATACTGTGGAGAAAAACAGGGACTGTATGTTATTGATGCTTGCCAGAGCCAAAGGCAAAACAGTTACAAATAAATTAATTCTAAAGTATCAAATTATTTTCAGGATACTTCATTAGTAGTAGATATAGCATAATAAGTAGTATAGTCTCCTAAAAATGATGTACATTTTAAAAAGTGAATATTTCACATTATTGAATTATGATTCAGAAATATTTAACAAAACAACCATTATGACAGGTACAAGAAATATGATTTGAAGATAAACTATACACCAGTCTATTTCTAAGTAAAGCAGTAAATGATTATGTGCTGGTGATCACATTTTTCAAAATCGTATGCAAAAATTATGTATTTTGCAATACACAAAATAAGTATCAGGGAAAGAACGCTATTTTCAGTATGAAATGCTAAAATAGTAGAACTAATATTTATTTTTTACTGTTAAATATGGAAACCAGGGTGCTTTTTATGGAAGAATCTCAGCATTTTAAATTGGAGTGATGCAAGACCTTTATTATTATCAATCTTCTCCAGGCGTAAGAACTTCAGTTTCATAATGACATGTCCCACAATCTGCCTCTGAGCAGCGCACTGTATTCATGACATGGCATTTGACGAGGGTTGATGTAAGGACATAAGACAGGCGTGAAAAGCAATTGTTCATGCTGCTCCCCCATCAGATTCATGGAAAACAATAGACTACGTCAAACAAATATCTTCGTTTTCACTTTTGCCATGATATGTAGGGTTCTCTTCCCCCTCCCCCAGCCACCTCTTTTGATTATTGCTTTTTGGATTTTCATAATGGGAAAACCAGCATATGTAAGTATTAAGATAAAATATATCTCACTTTTATTTCCCTCTCAAATACATGTCTTTCCTCTTTGCAGATATACCTACGTTAGTCAATGTAACTTAAAATGTTGACAGAATACTGTGCACGTGACACACAAGGTTGTCTTTTATGTAGACAAAACTAAATAGCCTTTGAAAGTGATACCACTTTCTCTTTTCTTTACCATACCTCAGATTTAGGTGAGATTCGTATTTATAATTTCTGGAGGTTTCACTCAAGAAAAGCACATATATTGAAAGAAAAAGAACCCTGAGACAAATAAAGATTATTATGACTTTGAATCTTCACAGCATCCAAATGCAAAACTGATCTTTTGCAAAGAGTTTATAAATTCACTTATATTAAGGTATGAATGACTAATCAGGCCAAATTTTGCTATCACCCAAAGTAACCGCATTAAATGAGCCCAGAACTCTATCCAAAACTTTTTCGCAGAACATGAGACATTGATGAATAAGATGAATAGATTTATGGTGCTTTTTTTTGTGTGTGTGGATTGTAAATAGGAGTCTTTTGGGGGGCCTTCGAAATCACATTATGTACACACTTACCTATTTGTAATACTGACAGTGTCTAGAAATGGAATAACTGCTTTCTGAGTGGAGTTGACATAGAGAAATACATTTAATGTTAATATTTGTCTTTTATGTCAGTATATAATATTTTCCAGGTAACCACATTTGGAATTTGTGTATCTCTTTTCCTGCAAAGTGAATTTTCTTATGGTACTACTTTGAAATATGTAATAGTCAAAGGAGACATAAATCCTTAAATGTTAATCAATTTTATGCTGTCTGCAGATTTTGATATTTGTAGCATCCAGTTGCCTAACTGGTTTAACAAAGTTAAGCATAGAGAAATCACACAAAAATTATCCCAGCATTAATATTGACTTTTACCGTAAGTGATGAATTTGTGTACTTTATCGAAATGGAGAAAATATTCCTATTTCTTTTTCACTTTTTTAAAATCTTCAGTTAATAGGAATACTTACTAAAATAAAAACTTAATTTATGTTACAACTTTCTAGTTTTTAACTTATATACAATGTGAAGTAGAAATTTGAAGTTATTTCAGTCCAGTTACTTGATTCTTCTATTATTTTGGGAAATTTGATTATTTCTCTCTCCCTTGGGAATTTAAATGTCTTTGTAATATTTCATTCAAAGATATAAAGCCTTTAAAAAATGTAATTGTAGAGCAATCTGTCATGCTCTTTTTCTCTAACATATTATGAATTCTCACATCTCAGATGTGCCTATAAATCTGAAGTTTCCAACTGTCAAACCCAAATCTCAAAAGAGGCCGCCATGTTTTAACACAGGGAGTTCTGCTGCCTCAGAATAGGAAGACTTACCACTATGGGCTGTTGGGAGGTTTTGTCAAGAGAATGGAAGGCGGGAGCATCACACTTAATTGTGATTTTCAAATTAGAAGAAAGAGGGTTGTGTGTTTCTTAACGCAAGGTAAGAAAGACTGTGTTCTAATAGTAGGGTGATAAGATCTGAGATCCAGTGAGTGACACAGATGCTTCCTTGAGAGTTGACTGACTATAAAGTCAAACCTAGAGAGGAAGTAGAAAACAGGCTTCCTTACTTTCCTTCCTTCCTTCCTTCCTTCCTTCCTTCCTTCCTTCCTTCCTTCCTTCCTTCCTTCCTTCCTTCCTTCCTTCTTTCCTTCCTTCCTTTTACAAATAGGGAGGGAGGGAGGGAGGGAGGGAGGGAGGAAGGAAGGAAGGAAGGAAGGAAGGGAAGGAAGGAAACTGCTTTATATTTTTTCCCTGACACTGATTCTATTCTAACTCATCAACTTGTTCCAGATCTAGTCAGCAAATTTATATTTATCTTTGTTCAGTATAATTCTTATTTACTAATTATTTACTTTACGAAACATCATTACTCTGATCTGATGAACATGGCATTATTGCACAGTTTTAATAAAAGGATCATCCTATGGGACTTCTACATAAATCATTTAATAATGTATGCTATTTTCTAGTTGCACTCCTCACTGAAGAATTAATTCATTCCTTTTAAATTCTGATGGCAAAATTCCTTTGCTTTTTGGCAGGCGAGCAGCAAAAATAATGCGAATCAACATTGTATGTGAAGTCTATGGTTCATTAGAATTTAGCATTGTGAGTAGAATGACTCTGAGTGCTCTATGTTGCTGTTTTACCACAGCTGATTAGATCTAAGGGTTTTACAAATTCGTTTTCAATGTTATATCGAGGAACAAGTGTAAAGTGTGTCAATATTGCGCATAGAGTTACAAAAACAAAACGAAACAAAGCAAAAACAAGCAACAGGACTTTTGTTTTAAACTAAGGCAGTTAACTAGAGAGTTTGCTTTATAATCCAGTTAACTAGATTGTGTTTTAAACTAAGGCAGTTAACTAGAGGGTTTGCTTTATAATCCAGTTAACTAGATTGTGTTTTAAACTAAGGCAGTTAACTAGAGGGTTTGCTTTAGATGATATAATTAAACTACTGTATGAATTTGCAAAAACAAAAATATAATGCCTTGTTTTCTAATTTAGAGAAATGTTATAATGTTCAACTCAATGTTTTCTTAGTTTTCAATAAAACTCATACAATTAAAACAAGTTCTGTATTTTTCCATCATCGTTCAACTTAAAATATTTTAGCATTATATCCTTGTCTAATCAGTTGTAAGTAGTTATGTGGCTAATGGGTATAAAAGATACAGATACACTCATAAAATATAGGTTGAAGCTCATACGGGAAAATCAGGTATGAATAATACAATATATATTATACAGGCTAACCTGGGTTATCAGGTGATATTTTACATCGATTTCAAAGCATTTGTGTAATGTATGTTTTGCAACAGTGATTCTCACAGTGTTTTCTGAGGCACCATAAGGGCCTATTCACAAACTTCAAATAATACTGTATGACTTTAAATGCAGAATGAAACTTGACTAAATCTTATGATTATGTTACAAGTTGAAAATTTTTAATGGGAAATATTTACTACTGATTATTTATATATAGCAGAAATACTTGATACTCACACATGCACTATATATGGCATGTTACCAGGATCTTGAATTTTCTTAATTTGGGACTTATTAAAAGTAAATGAAAATCATTAAATAAGCAGATTATTCTTCTGACAGCCTCCTATGGAATTTCATTTTTTACTGGCCCTTTCAAATCAGAATAGTAAGTAATTTAAGAGTAATTGGCTGTAAGAGATATGATCTAAATACTTTTGCTTTACGCATTAATAATTTCAATTAAATAGAGTTTATAGACTTTAAAAATGTTTTAACATTAAAAAATCGTAGTAAAATGAAATGACAGCTGAGCACATGATTAAATAACAAGAACAATAAGTGTAGGGGACATCTGGAGATGGTAAGTGGTGCATGAATTCTTTTTTTGTAACATCTTCCGTTGCCAGTCTGAGAATTCAAGAACATGTTGACTGTGATGAAGAAAAAAACTATGAAAATCACATATGGCATGACTAGTTCGAATAGCTCACAATTTGATTTTGAATCCTATAATGTAGAAATATTGCTTAAGGTAAAGAATGCTGTTTTATAAAAATGAAATATAAATTATCATTTTGTAAATATGTATTGATTAGCTAAATATTAGAGTAGTATTTTTTAAGATCAAGCATATACATGTACCTACTAAC
>NW_011888854.1:1034163-1053670 GCF_000151845.1 Pteropus vampyrus
GAATTTTCTTAATTTGGGACTTATTAAAAGTAAATGAAAATCATTAAATAAGCAGATTATTCTTCTGACAGCCTCCTATGGAATTTCATTTTTTACTGGCCCTTTCAAATCAGAATAGTAAGTAATTTAAGAGTAATTGGCTGTAAGAGATATGATCTAAATACTTTTGCTTTACGCATTAATAATTTCAATTAAATAGAGTTTATAGTCTTTAAAAACGTTTAACATTAAAAAATCGTAGTAAAATGAAATGACAGCTGAGCACATGATTAAATAACAAGAACAATAAGTGTAGGGGACATCTGGAGATGGTAAGTGGTGCATGAATTCTTTTTTTGTAACATCTTCCGTTGCCAGTCTGAGAATTCAAGAACATGTTGACTGTGATGAAGAAAAAAACTATGAAAATCACATATGGCATGACTAGTTCGAATAGCTCACAATTTGATTTTGAATCCTATAATGTAGAAATATTGCTTAAGGTAAAGAATGCTGTTTTATAAAAATGAAATATAAATTATCATTTTGTAAATATGTATTGATTAGCTAAATATTAGAGTAGTATTTTTTAAGATCAAGCATATACATGTACCTACTAACATATAGATGCATCACATTAAAAATGAATTACAGTGAAGTTATTTTTAAAGAAGTTATTTAGTTTTCCCCATTTAAGTATAATAAATGCTTAAGTGTGATAAAAATAATATAAACTTTCTTATGTGACATTTTCACATTTCTTTATAACAATCATGTCTTATATTTGAAAAGTAAATATCTAGTAAGATTTCTTGTAATACATTTTTGTTTTTCTTATTCTAGCCACAATAGCTATTTATATATATCACATAAGTAGAGGAATAAACAGAAAGAAATTATAAAATACAGTCGTTTTTATTATCTGTCTTGTATTCTGCTTGGTAATTCTCTTTTAAGTAAATCAGATTACAGAAATTACATTTACATGTGGATCAGAAAAGAAACAAAAACTTCTGACTTTACAGATGGCTGTTTTTCTTAATTATATGGGTAATAGTTTAGAAATAACTAATTGGTCATGCTTGACAAGTAATAGCAGTTTTTCCAAAATAAACAAATGTTCACATTTTTCATACTTAATCAGAGACTTTATGTGCAAAAATGACCAAATGTATCATCTATTCTAAGCCTCCTGTGTTGTTTTATAATAAACGACCATCTGTACTTTGATTTGAATGAGTTTGTCTGTGATGACCAGAGAATCTGATTACATGGCAGATGGTTTTGGGAGAAGAACTTGTCTTTTTAGAAGTAAGCAGACTAGCACTTTTCAGTATTTTGTTCATTCTGTCCCAACTCACATCTGCTACTTTTGATGCAAAGGTAAAATGTAAGCTATCACTTCCTCAATGTCATTCTCTTCGCTTTTCTAAATCATGTGATTTAGAAAATCATTCTCTTCGCTTTTCTAAATCATTTCTCACAAAATGTGAGAGAGAGCTTGTAAGCAACATACTCCTTGTCACAGGCCTGTTCATGTCAGAATGTGAGGCTTATTATTAAGGGAAGCAAAAGCATGTTTCCATGTTCAAGTGCTTGGTGTCGTTAATGTGGGAACTTACATTTGAATCTCTGCCTCTCAGTCTCCACACGACAGTTTGCATTCTCTTAGGTATCTACACTGCTGATGCTGCTTGCCCTCTGAGTTGTCACTCTCCGATGCAAGACTAAATCAAACTCAAATTATTCAGTCAAGCAAAATTATATTCACTTAATGAAATGATATACACGTTTGTACAATATCTTGACATATTTAAAACTGATTTTATAATTCTTTCCTTGGATCTTCCTAATTATCCTGTACAGGAAGTGTAGGCTGACTCTACATTTTACAAGAAGCTGAGGCTTTGAGAGATTGAGTTACTTATCAAAGGTCATGATTAACCAGCAGGGCTATAACTAGAAATCAGGGTAGAAGGAACTATTGTTTATTTTTATAAGCCCCCATCCCACTAAATGGTCAGCTGCTTGATGAAAAAAATTGATGTGTGCTTCTTTTTAATTCCTAGCAGATGCTTTACAAAAGTAAAATTAAAAAACAGAGTATTTTTTGTTTGGTTTTTAATTTTCAAAAGCAATATGTTTATGTCTTAAAGCAGAATTTTAGACTTCTGAAAAAATTTGTGGAGAATATCCTCCTGGAAATTTTGCTTTTTTTAGGAGAATATCTCCTCCCTGTGACTTGTGTCCCAAATCCTGAGAGAACAATGTTGATTATCTAACTTAACTGATAAACATATTTCCCCAATCAGTAATCAGGTTAGAGGAATAGAACTTTGTACCGATCGGGATTCAGTGCCAAGTATTAATAAATAAGACAGATTGAACAAAATCCAGGCTGCTCAGGCATTAGAGTATTAGGGAACTCACACATACTTCAGATAATGGCTAAAACATCCAGTTAGTTTAGAGTGTTAATTAAGACACAGCCTAGATAGTTTAAGAAAGTGAGATGTCTCTGAATGTACAGCTCTTTAAGGTACATTAAAATTTTATTAAAGATAAAATATTAAGATTTCCTTGTCAAGAGATGAGTTTTGAATGCATATTCTCACCCCCCCACACAATATAATCTATGATATAATTGAAGAGATGTAAATGAATCCATAGCATCACTAGAAAGAAGGAATTGTGTCAAAGATGATAACAAAATTTAAGCAAGTTTTCAAGTTTTAAAGCAGCTGAAACGAGATTGAGCAAAAATATAGAGAGGTGAGGTGTTGGAGGTGGTTGTTGATTAATTTTCCATGAAGAACATCAAAAATAAAAGAAAAATACACCCCAAACAACGTAAACTATTAGGAAGTTACAGAGGGTTTACTAGAATGATTATAGTAGAAAAAGAACTGGCCATGGCTTAAGTGATGTGCTCAGAGGCCGTGGCTATTGCTTCCACTCCCAACCATGAGGCCTAGTGCTCTCTGTGCATTGGTGCCCAGCTTGTAAGTGCCAGCCTGGGTATTTTGGTGACAGCAAAGCTGGGCAAGACCTCAGCCAATCATATCTCACCACAGTAGCCAGGGGTAAAAGATAGATTCCAGATGCCAGGTAGAGTAGAAAATTCCTAAATTCTTTTACCACGATGACATAATTTCTTACTTAATTAAAAGCTATTCTCACTCTGCCATTCTACACCTTACACAGTCAGTTTGAGAAAAAGAACACATTCAGGCAAATCACGTAGACAGAGATATGCTGGTAATCTCTCAAGAGCCTTGTTGCTCTCCCTTAGTTCTGTTGAACAAACATATAAAAATGTAAATCATAAGTAAAAATTGAGAAAAAAAACTTCATAGAAATTTTATAAAAATACAACATCGGAACAAGAGCAAAGGGGGCTATCATAGAAACAAAGCAATTTCCCTGAGCTGAACAAAATCTTAAGTATTTGCATCAAAATGCTCCACTGAGTGTCAAGCCAGAATATTGAAGAAGAAAAAAAGAACCCTAGATACATAAAGATACAGTCACTTGAATATGCTCTTTTGGTAAAGTGACCATAACAAGAATTACAAAGGAGAGAACTATATTAATGAAACTATTATGTTCTATATCTATAGCACTTACATTAACAAAAGAACTGACAGGCTGTAATATGCATGCTTATGAATGCTAATATATTAATGCCCATTAATCTGACTCAGTTTGAAGGATATTATGTTCAATTACATACTTATTAATTTTGAAATCTTGACGAAATGGAGTTTTGAAGGAATAAGTGAATTATGCAAATATGTGTAAAATTGTCTTAGGCTAAATTGACCTATACATGTGTAATAGCAAAAAAAAAAAAAAAAAACCTAAAGAAATGAAAAAACTAAAATGTCTAAGCCATCCCAGTCTTTTAACTCATAAAGTCATCCGCATGAAGATTTTCTGTAAAAATTGAAGTAAAATTCAGGACAAAATGATTTCTTTGACAGTAATAATTTACAGTGCAGAGTCAAAAGTTACAAAATGTCCCAGTCCATTATATCTTAGTATTATATAGACAGATAGTTTATATATAATGGCAGATTATATGTGTACCAATCTCGTTTATCAGAATGGAAACAACAATTCTAAATAAAGTAATTGTGAATCATTACTGTGTGGTATTACAATAATTAACATAATATGATCTTAGATTTAGTTAACTTATTCTACAACGTGTTTTCTCTTTCTTTTCTAACCACTTGGATCAATTCTTCACTATTCTATTCTTTCTCCCTCTTTCTAAGTGTGGTATACATCAATATTCATTTATTAAAGTTTTCTTTTTTTTTTTTTTATTGATCTATACTTGCTCCAGGGCGTTAAAATCTAATGTTTTGACTTCCTATATTTATCTCAAGAGTTGCTATTCTTGTTAAAATTCATTCTCCAGTATCTAATTGGTTCCCAGCCTCTTACCCCATGCAAAATCTATTTTACATATTGCAAGCAGGGCCTAGTTCATAGTTGGTTCCCTCTGCAATCTTTCCAAGTTACCAACTTTATGATGTTCTTATTTCTTTCACGATTAATATGCAAATGTTGATAACTTCTGGATAATAAAATATGCCTAATAAGTAGTTGTTGAATGCCTGCATACAAGATTTTGATGTTATAAAATTAACATCCATTCATAAAATGAAATAAAAGGAGAGGAAAGTCAAAATCAAAGAAAGTGTATAGAGAGGTTTTGGTTGTCATGGAAAAATATACTAAAGAAACAGTGGCCTAGGAAATACTTATTAGATCAAAGAGTGGAGGAAAAATAAATAAATAAATAAGGTAAAATGAGCATAAAATAATTAAAAACAACAGCAGAATCTATCTGAATGAAACTTTTATAATGCATGTGACTGCCATTTAGATCTTATAAAGTAGTGTTTAATATAGCATTCTGTCAATAGTATGGTAATAATTCTCAGATATCCAAATATACATCAAGGGAGGGGGAGGTAGACAGGGGAAAAATTTAAGTCATTTCTTCAATTAAAAAATCAATCAATTAATTTAAAAAAACAAATATACATTAATCACCTTTATTTTATTCCTTTAAATAAATTGTCTCAGCAATATTGACATTTTGGGGTGGATAACTCTTTAGGGGACATTCTTGTGCACTGCGGAATGGTATGCTCCCTATGTGGCTTCCAGTCGCTAGATGCCCATAGCATCATTCCCCCATTGCCACCACAGCGTGACAACCAAACATGTCCCCTGGTGGGAGAGGAGGCGGGAAACAAAGCTAACCCTGTTTGAAAACCCATTGTTTTAAAGGTTCTTTAGGAGTAAGATACACAAAGACTTCTTTCTAAAATTCCTTTGCTTCGTTTGCCTAGTGAATAGCTACTATAGTAGTAAAATAGTACAATAAATTCTTCAGTGGTTTTTATCATTTCAAAGAAGAATAACTAAATTTCAACTATCAAAAATTAAATAGCAATTGTATATCAGAGTTTAAATCCTGTAATAGGTAACATAATTACTACAGAAATTGGTAAAAATCTTTTTCTACATTTTTTTAAGTCATACAGTTGCTTTGATATTAGATATCAATGACATATTTTTAACTTTTCCACTTCTCTGGTATATAAATTTTTGGTGTATGATTTAAACTGAAAACTAAATTTATATTTCTGAAGATCAGTTTCTATAACAAAATGAACATAGGGAATTATATTGTGTATCATGTCATACAGGGGGGAAATTATTATGAAAGTTAGGAATAGCTTTTGCATTAGCTGGGCTGAACAGAGAATATCTCCCTTTGACACTAAACCCAGAGGAAACTCTTTATTCTTATTTTCCAAGTCTAAACAGCTATTTTAAGAGACATCAAAAAGATTTACTGTTGGCTAGTTGGGATGTTCAGGCCTTTGGGGGTAATTTGCATTAGATTAAGGTACACAGACTTCAACTGAGAATCCCATTTCTTCCTGTTTCCAAAAAAAAAAAAAAGTTAAGAAGAAATCTTTTATAGTCATACTACAGGCAATTAAAAAACTTAATTTGAAGAAAAGTCTCTGTTTTAAGACTCAGACACAGACACAGCTTACCTGAAGGGTGACAGCAATGCCCTACACTTCTATGAGATTTCAAGTTCAATTATGTGCCAAATTTCCAGTGATTATAATATAAGTCCCCATCTCTGTAAGAGACCTGTATGCTTATAAAGAAGGTTACTTCAAAACCAAAATTGTGAAGAAGGTAAAACATGCCTTTTCTTTCCTTTTACAATTTTCTTTTATTTTTTACTATAATTTTTACTGGAATTTTATTTTTTTTCTCTAACTTCCATCAACCCAGTTTTCAGTATGTTTTTCTACCCCTAAACTGTCTAGATTTCTATGACATGCCTGACCCTATCTTGTAATAATACTCCTTGTTGTGTGAAAATAAGCATTTTCTAAATAATAAACTATACAGACGGTAAATTAAGATGGAAGTTAAATTTAGCCTGAAATAATGGTGATGAAAAGTTAGGATAAATTGGGCTTATAAACATTACTTTAGTAGTATAGAAATAGTTTATAAAAATAGTTTATGATGACACTTGCTCTTTTGCTTAATATCTAACCTAATGGTGGAATATCATGTGGAAGTTCTGAAGTGATATGGATGTAGGAAAGTTGAGGGATCATATATGCATTGCCTTATTTTACAAATTAGGAAAAATCTCCAGAGATGCATAAATTATAGTGCAAAGGTTACACTGAATATCGGTTGTGTGTATTGGTTTGGATCATCTAAAGTCCCCTGTTTTTCAATGAAACACTAAATCTATGTGTTGTGTTGATGTTTTGTAAATGTCATTGAAGTTCATAATCAGCTGATTTTAAGTAAAGGAAAGTGTCCCAGGTAACCTGAGTGGTACTTATATAACCAGTTGAAAGACCATGTGAACTGAATAGTAGCTTCATCTCATGTTGAAAGTTTCATCTTTCCTTTCCTGACGGCCTGCCTATGGATTCTGGGCTTGTTTCTGCAGTCATATAAGCCAGTTCCCTCTAATGAATTATTTGCATGTAACAGGTGGAAAATAAACCCAAGGACCTTTCATCTTAGTGAAATTTCTAGGGATTCAGTAGTATGGAACATGTTGTAATATTCTTTCTAAGGTAAGGGATCAGCTGCTTCCCCTGGCCCAACCGAAAAAGAGACGCAGTATTTATTTTGCATTTTGGAGGCAACATATTTTTCTCATTTAAGTATGCTCTCTGGCCCAACACCAAGTGGCCTGAAGAGCTACTACTTTAGAGTCCAGAAGAAAAGTCTCCATGACAGTTGCAAACTTCCACGCAGGCTAATCTGCCACACCAGCTCTATGATTGAGCAGATGCAGTGGTGGTTTCAGTGTCAGTGGTAGATAAAAATGCTGTCTCTAGCCTTTGATGGGTACTTACAGACGAATCACAAAGAAGATCTTTAGGATTTGGGAGCAAAGCATTGCCATGTTCCATGGATAATTCCTCTCCTTTTGAGAAACAGCTCATGACTTGCTACCGGGCCTTAGTAGACCTAAAGCTTAACCTCCAGCCACCAAGTTGCAGTGCAAGCTGAGCTGCCCATCGGGAACTGGATATTTTCTGACTCACCAAGCCATAAAGCTGGACATGCTCAGCAGCACTCTATTTTCAAATAGAAGTGGTTATGTTACTGGACTAGATAGAGCAATCCCTGAAGACACAAGGAAGCGCATGAGGAAGTGGCTGAAGTGCACATAACCCCACTCCTGCTTCATTTCCTTCTCTTTCTCAGTGTGCTCCTGTGGCTTCCTAGGTAGTTTTCTATGATCAGTTGACTGGGCAAGAGAAAACTCAGGCCTCGTTTGTAGAGGGTCTTTTATAATGTACAGGCACCATCTGATAGGGCAATCGTGGCACTCTGGGTCCTCCTCAAGACAGCTGTGAAGGACAGTGGTGAAGGGAAATCCTTTCAGTTGGCAGAACTTCAAGCGAATCATTCGGCTGTGCCATTTCCTTGGAAGGAACAATAGCCAGAGGTATGAGTATGTATCGATTCGTAGGCTGAGGCCAATAGGACTTTGAAGGAACATCATAGGAAAATTGGTGACAGGGAGGTCTTGGGAAGAGATATGTAGATGGACTCACTGAAGGAGCAGAGGCTGTGAACATATTTGTGTCCCATGGAAATCAAAAGGTGGCCTTAGTAGAGCATGATCAAGTGGCTAGGATTCTGTACTAGTGGATTCGAGTCAGCCTGTTTTCTCACCCGCTCCTGCCATTGCTCACTGGGTTCACGAACAAAGTAGAAGGTGATTACTGGGCTCAGCAACATGGACACAAACTCACCAAGTAGTTCTGGCTACAGGCACTGCCGAATGCCCAACCTGCCAGCGGCAGAGACCAACAGTGTGTCCCTAATATGGCACCACTCCCCAGAGTGATCCTCAGCAACCTTTTAACAGACTGATTACATTGAACCACGTCTGTCACGGCAGAGGCAGCACCGTGTCCATAGAGCACTTGTTCTGGATATGGATTTCTCTGTCTCACATACATGCTTCTGTCAAGATCACCATTGTGGATATACAGAATGACTGTCCATCATCTTTGCATTTCAGGTAGAATTGTTTCCAATCCAGAAAGCAATAATCATTCCTTAAACAGCAAAGGAAGTTTAGTAATGGCGCCATGCTCATTGAATTTGCCTGTTATACTATGCTTTCCACCATCCGATATCAGCTGATTAGACAGAACCGTTCTGTGGTCTTTTGAAGACTCAGTTACAATGTCAGCTAGGTGGCATACCTTGTGGAGCTGGGGCATTCTCCTCCATGAGACTCATGTGGTCTACATCAGTGACCATTAGAGAGCACTGTTTTTCCCACAATCAGTATTTATGATCTAGGAATCGAGGGATGGAAATGGAGTGGCACCACTCACTGCTGTGACTAGCAATTTTTTGTTTTGTTTTTTTTTTTTTTTACTTTCTGTCCCTGTGATTTTATGCTCTCCTGGTTTGGATGTCTAAGTCCAAAGGGAGGAATGCTTCTACCAGGGGGCATGACAATGATCCTATTGAACTAAAAGTTGAGTTTGTCACTGGCTATTTTGGTCTCTTCATATCTGAATCAACAGGCAAATAGGGAAGTTCCTATATTGATTGGGGCGACCAATGCTCACCGCCAAGGGAAAATTGGTTTGCATGGTTCCCTCTCCACAATGGAGGTGAGGAGAATATGGTTGGAACACAGGAGATTCTGGAACTCATTTCCCAGTATTGCCATATCTTGTGGTCAAAATAATGGAAAAGAACCCAACTCGGGATGGCTAATGTCCTGAACCCTTCAGAAACTAAGATTTAGGTCACCTCAGCAGGCAAAAACCATGACCAGCTGAGGTGCTGGAATGATAGTAAAAACATAGTTGTAAATATTAGCTCTGACCTCATGACTAGTTGCAGAAATGAAGACTCTAATGTTTCTGAGCCTTCATTGCTTATTTTGTTGTGGATATGTTTGTAGATTAGATAGATAGATGATAGATAGATAGATAGATAGATAGATAGATAGATAGATAGATAGATTAGATGATAGATATTTTTTCCATTTTTTCCCCATTCACACATCTTTCCCATTTATTCCTTTATCATCAAACATAAGATATATTAATAATAGTTAACTTCACATCACAGTATTTAAGTAACAGGATATCAGATAGGAAAGTAAACATTATACAACAAACATGCATCCCCCTTCAGGAAAATAGTACATTTTTGGTTGCGAACAGGATAGTCATATGTTAGATGGAAAGTATGACTTTGTTATTGTTTTTATTTGGAGAGGAAACATAGTTTAAGGAGATGTATATGGGTGCCATGTTGACATGTGTTGGACTTTACTGGTCAGTCATATGCATCAGTTTGGCTTGGCTGCAGTACCCAGTTAGTTAATCAAACCCTGATCTAGATGATGTGAAGATATTTGCAGATGTGATTAATGTTCGTGATCAGTTGACTTTAAGCAAAGGAGAATCCCCCAAATAATCTGGATGGGCCTGATTCTATCAGTTGAAAGTCCTTAAAGCAGATCCAAGGTTTCCTGGAAGTAGAAGTTCTTTGTGCTGCATCTTCAACTTACGCCTGAGAGTTCCACTCTCCCCCTGTTGAGAGCCTACCCTACAGACATTGTACTGACTTAGGCAGCCCTCTCAATCATGTAAGCTAATTCCTTACAATAAAACCCCTTAGTATATATCTATTATTAGTTCTGTTTCTCTGGTTGAACCCCCACTGAAAAAGTTTCTTAAATATCTGGTGGCACATTAGGACTAAACTAATAATACTGAGATATCATAAAATTAACCAAAAGAATATTTCATCTACTAAATATTAAACTGAGTTATAAAGGTAGATATTCTGTGAGTCTGCTCATTTAAGCTCATTTTATAATTATTTTTTACCAGGAAAAAAAAAAACAACGCTAATTTATAGATCAAAACAAAATGAAATAAATCTGACATAGTTAATTTGCCTTAAAAAGACATTTCTAGAATGATATCTCATTGAACCAAATTATGGCAACTGGAGAATATTTGAAAAAGGTTCATGCAAGTTAAGTGACAATCAGTCTTAATCTTTAAGCATTATAAAAAAATAACCACTCAAATGTGGCACACACAATACTAAGAACGACAACGATATGATTCTATTTCCGAGAAAAAAAATATATAGCAGGAGAATAAAAATTGGAACTGAAAAGAAGAATAATGCAAACAGCATTGAAAATATGACACTTAAATTAACAAAAGAATTGATGGGCTAAAATATGCATGCTCATGAGCTCTGATCTATTGATGCCCATTAATCTCACTCAAGTCTGAGGGATATCAAACCAAGAACATCTCAAGAAAGAAATGCTAATCTCCTGACAGTCAGTCTCTGCATTTTCTGAAATTTATATATGAATCAACAAAGAATTTTGTAAAATGCAATTTTATTCGCTCTTCTGATCACAATTCAATTTGGAAATAAAAGAGAAAAAGAAAAGAAGATAAGGATATTGAACTGGAATAATAAATAGAAAAAAAGCAGGTATCATCACCAGAAACAATAAATACATCTTGAAAAGCAATATGCTGATTCTTTGTAGTCTATGTACCTTTTTTTCCTTAAAAACTGTGAAAGCAAAACCAAGTGATTTGCTTTGTGCACCTGGCACCAGACACAATTAGTCATTTTCGAGTATCCTTAGGAAAGCACAGCTTTTTCTCATGGATGTAAATGCTTCCAGCTCATTTCAATAAAAGACACTTCTGTCCCACGGCATCCCTTTTTGAGACAGTGGATTTGGAGCACTTAGATAAAACCAAACTCTCTATGCTCAGAATGCGATGACGGCCACTGTGTGGGCAGCGAGCAGAGAGCCCAGGGGCCCCAGACATCACAATAGCCTTGTGCTATGCTTTGAATTGAAACCTAGATGATGCTTCCGGATTTCACAGGCCAGTTAGTAGAGATGGGAGATGAGAATCACTCAACAAAGTGAGGCTGCCCTCATTCTCAAAGTCACGTTCAGTGATGGCCTTAGGCTGTAGACCCAGGTACACTGAATTGGTATTTCAGTTATTAACATATGGAACTTGCAGCAACCTCAGCAGCACAGACTAATATAGGAGAAAAAATAGTATGACAGCACAGGGGTGTTTTTCTTTTACTCTCTCTAGAAATGATGAGATTAGAATTATTATTTTTTTGTTTGTCTCTGCCTGCCTCTAAATTCTGAAAATAGGGTTCTCAATCTCAGACATTCTCTCTTCAGCTACTGTGAGCAATGCAGTGGATTTTACTCAAGTTTCTCATCTTCAGCAACAACTTGAAGCGACTTGAAAATTTGGCCGTTTTGCTTTTGTTTTATTTGTGTTTACTTAAAATGTAACATTCTTCAGAGGAAAGCATTCTTTGAAATCCAAGATCATATTCAAATAGACAAGCTGTTTCTACTCCTTCCATAGTTAAGTATAATATTACAATCAATAAAACAACAGGTGGTTCGTGCTTGATTACCACAGGATAAGTGATATGTTAGCTGTGTGTATCACACAAAATAAATCTCACAACACTCACTTCATTAATCTAAGGCAAAACAGAGGGTGGTGGAAGGCATTATGCAAAGCAGTCATGGAGTAGAAGTAAAATGAAAAGGAAGTGTGGTTAAAATATTCAAAGTTCAGAAGTACTAGGTTAGATACCCTCCCTAACTGAATTCTCTAAATTACACTAGAATTCATACTTTTATTTTTCTTAGCCTTCTCCAAAAAGACCTGTAGACATTCACCAGGGTGACTGTGCATTGGGGAAAAGAAAATAATCAGATTCTTGGAGATCACCACTTCCACCAAAAAAAAAAAAAATCTCAAACAACATTCAACAAAATCACCTCTTGGAGATTCAGAATGCCCAGTGACTTGTTAAAGGCTCTGACAAGTCCTGCATTTTAAAAAATATAAAATAAAACAAAATAAACCATCAACCAAACTCTGTTTTAGTTAAGTCAGTGGACCTCAAACTTATGTGACCGTTGATCTTTCTTCTTATGGAACACCTATTTTCATTGCATTGAACAGAAATATTTTTTGAGCATTCGTTTGGGGGAAAGCTGCACTAGACTATTTACTTCACACTCCAGATTTATTTTTTAAACAACAGTTTTTTTTTTAAATAGGTTTTTGTTTTATTTTGTTTTCTTTTTTATCTTTATCATGTTTGTTTGGAGGCCCCATCTAGTCCAATACAATTTTCACTATCATTCCTTTGCATATTTTACTCCCTAGTTACCCACATTAGTTTCTACAGAAACTCACATTTTCATGGTCACATTGATCATCATTCTTCAAAAGAATATTTTATACCTTTTTCTTTTGTCTCACAGCTCTCTTCTCAATGGTGAATTTGATTCTTGTTTTACCAAGAAAATAGAAGAAATTATAATAGACCTGACCATCTTTCCAGTAATGAATCTATCAATCTATCTTCACTCAAATATTCTGCTCTTCCACATGTCACAAACACATCTGCAGAAATATTTCCAATTTAAAAACAAACTAACAGAAATCTCTTTGATTCCCCATGCCTTCACATCACTGGTTGTTCCCATATTCATATTTGCCTGTTCTTTCTTAACACAGTCAAATACTAATTTTGACTGATCAGTTTAACTATCAAGAAATTGACAATTCTAGTGTTTCCAAAACCTTCACTGGTCAACCCCCATGATGGATTTTAACCAGTGTCATACTTTACGCTAAGAACCATTTTCTACAATACACCATTCCTTTCAGGAAACTTTTTTTGGTTTTCCAGGCAAAACTTTTTCTTGGTTTTGTTTTTTTTTTTTCCCCGTTTGGTCTAATTTACTGACTCCTTCTCCAGTTCTCAATCTAAGTGCTCACTTCTGAGATCTTTTCTTCTCTCCTTTCCGTTCACTACACATGTCCCCATGGATTTTAATCCATTTTATACGTTGACAACCCTCAAATACATCTCCTGAGTTCATCTCCTGATATTTCCACTTCTCAATATCTTTGTTTAAACATGAATTTTGTGTATAAAACTTAACATATTTGAAATTAATTTTCTGGTTTAAAACTTGCTCCTCCAAAATTCTCTGCATCAGCGAGTGATAGCAAAACCCCAGGGTTTATTCTTGCTTCCTCTCATTCCCCGAAATCATACATTCAGTCTATTAGCCAACTGTCAGGTTGCTCAGCCATCTGCAAGCCGGCTGCTTACTGTTTGTAAGCTTTACCATAAGCTTTCAAATACTTCTGATTACTTCTACTGCTACTAGTCCAAACCATCATCATCTCTTTTCCAAATAACTTTAATAACTTAATTAGCAAACTGGTCACTGATTTCACCTGATTTATTAGCTATATTCTACAGACAATCCAAAGGAATCTTCTGGAAATATAGATCAAATCATATCCCCCTCTTACTCAAAACCCTACAGTGGCTTTCTATCACAGAGTAAAACCCAAACTCTCGAGTTTCCGAGGCTCTACTTAATATGACCGCTGCCTAAATCAGACCCTATCTTCTACCTTTTGTTTTCCTATTTATTCTGAGTTACTCTCTCTGAGTTTGCTGTCCTTGAACCCACTACAGTCATTTCTGTCTACAGGTCTTTATGATCATTATTTTTTTCCTATCAGAAATATCTTTCTCAAATTTCTATTTGGCTGGTTTCTATTATTCTTGTCTCCTCTACTATGTCATCGTCTTGCAAAGGTGACATCCCCCCACCTTCAGCTTCCTAATTTTATCCTTCTTCTCACTTTTCATTCCTACATCCTGCTTTCATTTTGTGCACGCCATTTATCATTAACCTGAAAGCATTACTTAGACATGGGTATGTGTTTATTTTCTATATCTTCCACTAGAAATGTGAACTATACACAGCAGGATACTAATCTGCCAGTTTCTTTCTCTCTTTCCCTACCTTTGAACAATACCTGTCAGAAAACAGGTTCTTGAGAATTTTTTTGTTGAATAAAATAATCAGATGCTCCCTGTTCACATGCCCTGTGCTATATGCTCACATTATAAGTGAATGAAATAGCTCATGACCTGGCAGCGTACCCTAGTGTGAAAACAATTAAATTCTGATCTTAAGTATTTGTCCATAGCACAATCTTTCTGCAAATGCACCGGACCCTTGCAATGATAGTAATTCATTCCAAAGCCTCATTTTTGATGCATTGCTGTCTCCATGAATAATAACTACTTCTTGCTTATTGAGACCAGAGAAGTACCTCCACTCTGTTTCTAAAGAATCTAGAATCTGCTATTAAACAGTTTTGTTTCTTTGCTATCATCTCGCTTGAAGTATTTCTAGGTTCCTGGCCAACTCTTCACCGTGTCCCCAAAGTGTTTTTTTTTGTTGTTGTTCTTCAGTTGAGACTTTACCAGATTTAATACATGAAAAAACCAAACCAACAAACAAGGAGCTTGGAAGGGGTGACTGAACTAGAGATCCCTACCCTCTCCTGCAAGGTGAGAATACAATGAGAAGTTTTTGACCTTGAGGAGGACTAAGACATATCACACTTTGTGTGCCGCCCACCACAGTTAAAATGCTCGTAACGTCACTGGGGTATTATAGATGAATGAAAACTCAAAATACGTTAATGGTTTTCTTCAATAGTAAGAAGAAATAATTATCCCAAGGGCATACTCTAGTTACGGGATATTCTTTCTGAGCTAGTTAGGTTCCTGACTCTGACACCACCACAATGTTAATGAGTCATAACACATTTGAAAACATTATTTTTGAAGATTTCAACAACATTCCAAGTTAAAATACAATTCACTTAGAATGTCCTGACCCTTGATACGAGAACTTGTTTTAGAATTGTTGCATAGAAATGAAAAATTAAGCCAATTTAAGTCATCAAAAATGGGAGTCATACTCAAGCAAAAAAAAGAAGTAAACTATCTGTATATTCTAGTCCATTGTAAATCAATTCGAGATTAGAATTCACAGGATATGGATCAGAGTTCCCATCTAATGCTAAATGAAATCATAATATATATTGGAAATGAATTGCTTATAATGTAAAATTCTCAAGAATTTTCTCTAAAATGAATTTAAATCATCAGATAATTGAAGAATCCAAATACAATTATAATTTTAAAATATAAATTGATGTTTTGCTCTGCCTCCAATTTTTTTACTGTTTTTATCAGTTTGAATTTTTTAGTAACAATTAAGTGTCTTGATAATACTATTTTGGACTAATGATAAGACTCAATATTTTCTTGTGATTTCTGTGATTTTCCATAAAAGAGTCAAAATTGGCTATTGTATTTTTAGTATAAATATTTACTCCCTCAATAACATAATTTTTTTAAATTTCTGAAATAAATGCCATGAAGTTGCTTTTTATTCAGTCATTATTCTGAACAGATTGTATTGACACTGAAAGCTCATATTTATAACACCAACCATCAATTGAGATTTAAAACCAAGAACAAAGATACTGGTTTTAATAAAATCTTAGAATAAGGTTTAAAAAAAATATGTCGCATTTATTTCTTTTATCTCCTGAAGATGTGAGCAAACAGACTGCAATACAGTTAAAGGAATTGGAAAATCTCCCAGAATATTCAAAATGAACATTTTTTTTTCCAGTTCAGGTTTGTAATTAGCTAACACACTAAAGAATTCCTTTTAAAAGCATCTTGCATAACTTAAGAGATTTTCTTTTAAAGCATATTTATGCCTGCAGGTAGAGATTTACCTATAGGTGTTTATCTGCCTGTCTTCAGTAAAAATGAAAGAAAATTAAGGCTTTTTTTTTTTTTTTTCCAGCAGCATGTATTAACCTTCTGTCGCCTGAAAGAAAGAAGTCTGAAAGCATATGTAGCTGCAGATGGGAATGCATTGGCAGGGTTTTTCTGCTGAAGGCCAGTATCAGTAAAATGCACTAGGCTGTTTGTGCTTAAGTTGGAATAATCAGTGGGAGAAAGACAAATAACGATACCAAGTACAAATTAATAACACTGGCACTTAACACAAAGAGAGTGGTATTTTTGCTTGCTTGTCTGAATTCCATACTTTGTAAAATCAAACAGATAGTTGGGTATTGCTGTTTTTTGGTTTACCTTAGCACAAAGGAGCACTTTCCTGAGCTTGTCCTTGAAATGAAGCATGAGCACCCCAACACAACCATCAGTGCTACTCATCAATCCCACTGTAATCATCACCCCACAAAGGTGGGATCAATTCCCCACCCCAGCCCCCAACCCCAGGCACCAAGAGGGTTTAATTGGTTTATTACTCACATGATGATGCTTTCTAGGAGAGATCAGAGAAAACCTCCAAAGATGGTCCAAAAATTCGTCAAGCCTGGGAAAGGAAACTGGTTTGAAGTTTTTATGGTTAAAAGGTGGGTCCAGGGTGATGATTTGGCATGTACTCTGGATGGCACTTACATGGCTAAACTTTCCCATAAGATCAAGCTTCCTTATTAGCTTGGCGGATACGGGGTAGAAGGGAAAGAAGGAGGGGCATGACTTAAAAGCTGTCAATAGTCTAACATCACTAATGGGTCAGATTCTTCATTACATCTGCTATTGTTGTGTGTTACAATCTGCTTGATTTTTATTCCCCGTGATGGTCAGAACGTTTTCATTCTTTACTTTTTTTTTTTTAATCTAAACTTGCAACTTACTAATTGAAGGAAAATTGAAGTTACAACATGAAAACATTTTAAAGTTCTTGCTCTTTCTACCTCCAGAAATGCATCTACTTGCATTCATAGCCAGTTTTCCTTTTTGGTTTCTCCATCCTTGCTCTGATTATATCTCCTTTCACATTCTCAGAGACCTAGCTTTATTGTCTCCTTCAATTAAATTTTCTTTTAATTGAGGTATAAGAAAAATAGAAAAGTCTATAACAGATTTTTGTAAACCATTGGGAATATCACAAAGATAACACTTCTAAAGCCATTAGGTGGTGGGGTAGAATACTGCTAGTATGCCAGACCCCCCAATTGCTTCTCACTCCTTCTCCAATGATAACTGCTATCCTAAATCCTATCATTCTTCTACAATTTTACCTATTGTTCAATTTTAAATAAACGAAACATACAAAAGGTATTCTTTTATCACAATGATTTTTCTTTACATTTTATGCCGTTAGGGTCATCTAAGATTTCTCCCCCACCCAAAGGTGTTGGAGATATTCTTCTATATTATCCTCATTTAATTCTGTTGTTCACCTGATATTCCTTTTTGATGTGTGGTGTGAGATAAGGGGCCAATTTTACATACAGAACTCTAAGTTGTTAGAAAATATATAAACACAGATTGGGAAAAGGAAATGGATATTATAAAAAGGAATAAACAGGTACAATGAGAAGTTAATTTGGATCATGAGTCTTAGGAGATAGATGGCAACAGATAATAAGGAAGGACCCAGGGACTAGCAATAGTGAGAATAATTTCCCCTACTCTATATGCTACCAGAGTGGGTGGCATTACTAGAAACTGGCAGAATCTATATTTGTGTGTGAAGGGCCTTCTGACTGGAGTGAGGCCTGTGACTAAAAGAACACAGCCAGTGTCCACTCTACAGCCTGGCTGGACATTGGGGGATGAAAATCCTGACCTCTTTCATGTTAGGATTTATGATTAGCTGATTTTCTGCTGGGGCTTCTTTTTACTGGAGATCAGATTGGTCCATTTGAAGCCACTGTAGAGATTAATGGCACAGAGTACTGCAGAGTTGGTCATAGAATGAATCCAACAGGCAAAATAATCAGCATAGATTGTAAATGAAATAGTAGGCAGAAGTACAAAAACTGGGAGAGATTTGCACATAAGACAATTGAATGAACGAGATTTCTTGAAGAATAGCAAATGCAGTGGATTTCATGAAATGACTCGTCTATTTTAACAAAACCAAGATACAAATGTGGAAAAAAATATATGAGGGGTGCCAGGTGATAAAAGAGAACTGCAGAAGAGCTGAACCGTATGAAATCCAAATTATATGTTTCATGTGTTACAAAATATAACGTTTAGTGATATTTATGTAAATCATATTTGAGAAATTCCAATTGGTATGGTCTATACTAGAAACAAGAGCAGCAGAAACACTTCAAAACACTCTAATGTGATTGTCCAGGCATGAGAAGATTGCTGTCTGCCAACGATCATGGCTACAGCAGCGGAAACTATAAATTGAAAAGAAATTGTGGAGGACAAAAGTACTTGGCATATTTAAGATGTTAATATGGTAGGCAAGAAAAAAGAAAGAGACGTATTTTGGAGTGAAAATAATGAGTTTACTTTTTGGTTAAGTCTCAGATGGAACTGCATGTAAAATTGTGACAGGAAGCTATCTGGGCTAGAGGCATGTTTTGGAATTGTCTCTTGATATGTGTGAAGTTGGAGTGCACAGACTCTCTCAGGGACTTATTATAAAGAAATGTCAATGGAGGGCCAAAGACTGAAACACCTCAGGTGTTCGCAAAGCATGGAGTCAGGAAAATCTAGTGAGACGGTAGTCACCATTATCAGATGTGTAGGAAAGATAAATACAAATAAAGTAAAAGTGGGAAATTGTATAATTTTAAAAGTGCATTAATTGATGACCTACTCATTAATACATTCATAAATTAAAATAATTTCATTAATTTCCTTTTAGTTGAAAAACATTGTACTGATTTAGCCATTGCTTTCATGGGGTACATATATAATTGTGAAAAGAATATATAAACAAATATTGTGAAATATTAGAGCACTTATGCTTAGTATTGAAATTAATACATACATTGCTGATCTACTTTTTTTTTTTTTTGCTTTAAAGGAATCTATATAATTTCAGTTTCTTTGTTTGCAGTTTTATTAGTTCCAGTGATCATTCTCATGTTTATTGTAGCTCTTTGTGATAAGAGGATAGGTTCAGGTGTAAATTGAAAATTCCTTGCCACCTTTTGTAGGAATACTTCTCCATTTATGAGGATTCTTA
>NW_011888854.1:1056415-1067935 GCF_000151845.1 Pteropus vampyrus
CTGTGTTTGTAGTATTCAGTTATTATTTTGAAATGTTATTCTTGGGAGGCCCATTTGGACTACTTGTGTTCAAATTCCAGGACCTCTGAGGAGTTGTGTGACCTCGTACTGTTTACTTAGCTTCTTTAAGGTACCACTTTTCCATCTGTATAATGAAGATAATAATGGTACTACCTCACATTGTAATTATGAAATAATCTATATAATTTGCATGGTGCCTAGTATAATCCTGATTAATTTTCAATATTTTTTACCAAGGGAATTAGAAAGTAAGCTTTTTGATTAGTTTTTAAGCCTTTAAAGCCATTTACAACTGTCTGCCACTTTCCACTAAACAACCTCACAAGCATAAACGAGTGATTAATTTAACATGCATGTACGGTGATCAGAAAACCCATTCACTTGACATTCTAAATGGACGTATGCAATGGAAATTTAATGTATACAAATATAAAAATATTATATCTTTTACATTTATTGTTCTATACCATTTAGAGAATCAGTATGACCTATATCATTGCAATATTGTAAAAAGGAAACTAAATAGAAATTAAATATGTAATTGGTTTATTAAAGTTGTATAAAATATAATGCTCTTTTTGATATAAATCATTAAATAATTATTTTATCAGAGAACTGCTAATATGCCAAATTAATTATTTTAGTTAATTAGCAAAAAGTGATGGATAAAGACATGTTCAGGAAACAAAATTAGGAATTACTTTGTCATCTTCCTCTGACTGTGATCAAGCTTAAATATGCCTTTGGCTCTACTGATCTATTTTCTTTGACTATCCTCTGACGTGCACTTAAAAATATAACTAAATTGTTATGATTGTCTTCTGCTTGTGGGGTTCCACTTCTCCACTATATAAAAAAGGACTGTAAAAGCTAAGGCATCTGCATAAAGGAAAGAACACACACACACACACACACACACACACACACACACACAAGTATACTGCTCATAGTGTCATCACATTAGGAAAACTTAACTTCAGGGGAAACTAAATCCCCTCCAAAAAAAAATCTATTCTCTCTCTCTCTCTCTCTCTCTCTCTCTCTCTTTTTTTTTCTCATCTATATCTATATCACCTATAGCTAGCTAGCTAGCTAATTTTGAAGCATTAATTGCTTAAGTTAAAATGTCATGAGTGAGCCAAAATAAACAGACTAGTAGAGTTTAGGAGAATACTTATTGATTTGAATTCCTCCTCCCCTTTTAAAGACATATTGCTTAGAAATTTATAACAGTGAATGGGAGGGGATTTGCCATAGGAGAGGCATCTTACCTTCTCACAATTGCAGTAGTATTAAAAACAGGTTTGAAATATCTTGTTTTATTACCATTTTATTCTTGTTAAAAGCACCTGAAAATGTTCAGCTTCTCACTGAAATCCTGCTTAAAAAAAACACATTATGAACATTATAAAACATATGCATTTTCTTCAACCTAGAAAAGCTTTTTGTCATATAAAGAAAATGAGGATTATTATTAGGCATAACAATAAAAAGGATGAACTAAGGGGCTGCTCTTGGTTTTATTCATGTAATCCCATTTTAAGTAATGGTGCTGGAGTCAGAATAAAGAACATAAGCAGACAAGCCTGTGGTATTTACTAATGACTAAGCTTCTGTCAGCCTCTCAAATCATCCTGGTATTAAATTATGAATCTGTCTGATAGATGCTCCTAACCCAACTCTGACAAAGATCCTAAAATAAAATACAACTGTACTACATTATTTCCTCATTGTTGCCCAGTTTCCTTGAAATAACAGCCTTTATGCCAAATAAAATGCAAGGGCAGAAGACAACGTTTATAAGAAAGGAAACAGAAGAGAGACAAAGACATTTATGAAACCTGTTTCAGAGTGTATTTATATTGTCCCAAACTATACTTCTATTCTTATTTTTTCTTCTAAATAGAGGTGGCTATGGGTAGAAACATAAGGAAGTATCATTTTTATCAAAATGATGTATTGTGATTGATTAGTGTCCACGTTACTAAAAGTGACCCAATGTGAGGAAGGCAATACAGCTCATTGTAGTACTTCGATAAAATGATAGGATGTAGCACAACAAAGCAGAAGCCTAAAACTATTCATGGTATTTTCTTGGTTACCGTAGTATTAGCAGCTGGTAGGATGCAGGCACCTTCAAAAGCTGTTATGCCTTGTATATCAATATGTCTAGTAGAGTTGGCAAGGTGTCATGTAATGACATATGGAAACAGAAAAAAAATCTTCATGAACTCACGAGAGACCAGCCATGGACTGCTATGTAATGTGGTTTAGACTTGGTAAAGATTGAAGGGATTAACTCGTACAAAGATTCCACAGAAGTGATTTTAATCTTTAAAATATTATTTGCAACATTTCTTATGACATTGTCTTATATACATTATAGTATGTCAGTTAATGAATGTTAATTTGCTGTCTAGTAACTTATTTTGGGAAAACTAAAACAAATTGGCAAAGCCACAGAAGAAGTCTCTTCAAAAGTCAATAACTTACATAATAAGTCAGATCCTTCCTTTCTGTCTCCCTCCTTCTCTTTTTTCCTTCATTTAATAAACCTTTATTGAGTTTTGCTCAGAGGTAGGCGCTGGGTGGAAAACGGCACATAATGCATGGATGATGACATGGGGAAGATTGCAGTCTAATAAAGAAGTCGTTTGTAATGAAGTGTACCATGCTTGCAATGGAAATCACATTGCCGCGGGAGAACTTTTATTACCCGATTCAAACGCAAAGCTCCTAGAGAGAACAACCAGTCTTTACAAGATTTCCCCCAAATAATTCAGCTACATTTTTTTTTAAAGTAAAATATAACACTAATCAGCAACATTGCAAAAACTGGCCATAGAAATTATAAATGTATCGCTGGGAGATGTGGGCAAAAAATGGCTGGACAGTTGTAGCGAATAAGATAACGAAAGCATATGGAAAAGCTGGCAATGGAGAGTGTTTAATAAGAATATTGGTTACTCTGGTAAATATCTGGATTAGCAATTTTCTTTCATGGAGGAAACAGTTTTATGAGGAAATCAAGAGTCCTATGTTTTAATAAGATTTGGTTATACAAGACAAGTGAGTGAAGATTATTCATATTTTACCATTATAAAATCACTTGGTTCTTTTTCTGAGGTAAATATTATTAAGACTAATACAATTGCAAAGACTCTTTAAAATATATGAACTCTCTAGACATTTACTTTCCTCTTGTTTTTGATTGTGTTGCTCAATGTTACACATTTTCTTATTATTAAGATATGAAAAACCCAACTTAAAATCTGGACATTTTATTATTTGTGGGTTAGTCTGTTGAAGGGCATGACATGTGATTATGCTGATAATAGTGATTAATACGAGACCCAGAAATTACAAGTTTTCTTTATATGTGCACTGGTTATGTACATTACTTCATATAATTATAAGATTGATGGGCATAATATCCATTAAACATTCTGTTTAAAGTATTAATTATACTGTAATCAATATTTAAGTTTTTAAAATTTATTCTGTGGCTACAGTAATTTAAATCATGTCATTTTGCCATAGAGATAGATAGTCAATGGAACACAATAGAGAACCCAGAAATAAACCCATACAATTATGCTTATTTTTTAACAGACAGTTGTTTTAGAGCAGTTTTAGGGTCATAGGAAAATTGAGTGTAAAGTACAGAGAGTTTCCACATACCTCCCAATCCCACACATGCACAGCCTCACTCACTTCAATATTTCTCACAAAAGTAGTAGTTTTGTTACAATCAATGAATCTACATGGACTCATCATTATCATGTAAAGTCAGTAGTTTGCATTAGGGTTCATTCTCGATGTATATTCCATGGGCTTTCATGAATGTACAATGACACATGTCCGCCATTTTAGTATCATACAAAATAGTTTCAGTAGCCTAAAACTGCTCTGTGTTCTGTGCAACTTATTTTTGACAATAACGCCAAAACAATTTAATTCAGGAAGTAGAGCCTTTAAAACAAATGGTACTGGAGCAATTGGATATCCACAGGCAAATACAAGAAACAACCTAAGCCTCACACCAAAAAATAATAATAGTAACTCAAAACGAATCTTATAATTAAATGTAGGATGAAAACTTTAAAACTTTCAGAAGAAAATAAAGGACCTAAGGCTTGAAAAATGGTTCTTATACTTGATACAAAAAAAATCAATATGTTGGATTTTGTTAAAAATAAAAAGTTTATTCTGCAAAATACCCTGTTAAGCGAGTGAAAAATCTAGCTATACACTGGGAGAAAATATTTATCAAATATATCTGACAAAGGACTCATATGTAGAATATAAAAAGAACTCTCAAAACTCAAAAGTAAAAATCAACAAAAAAAATACAAATTATAAAAATGGGCAAAGATATGAAGAGACATTTTACCGAAAAGGATATATGGATGGTAAATAAGCACATGAAAACATCGTGAACGTCACTATCCATTAGGGAAATACAAACCAAAACCATGGGGAGATATCACCACAAACCTATTAGAACAGCTAAATGAAACAGTGGCTACACCAAATGATAAGAATATGGAGAAACTGGATCTTTCACACATTGGTGATGAGAATGTAAAATGATACAGTCATAATCGTTCTGGAAAATATTTTAGTAGTTTCTTTTTTTTTTTTTTAATTAAACCTATGTGTGCCACTCAAACTGACCATCACTTTTTGGGACACTTGATCTACTAAAGTGAAAAGTTACATCTACATCAAAACATGTGATTCATTGTTCATTTATCTTTTAGTTATAATAGTCAAAATCAGATAAAAAATTAAAATGCCCTGCTACAGGCAAACTGTTAAATTGGTTCATTCATGCCATTGAATACTCAGCAATAATAGAGAATTAAGTATTGATACAATTGATACTTGAATGGATCGCAATGGATTTAAGCAAAGTATAAGAAGCCACTTTCCAAGTGTTGAGAAAAGATCTTGTTTATAAAATTATTGTTCAGTTTTAAAATTAATGAAAAATTTTAATTCTAAAAACCTGTAATTGTCTCACTATATTGATGCATAATTTTTGGTAAAAATTTTTAGTCTAAGATGTATATTTTTCCAACTGTTTTTTCTAACTCTGAACATATTGTAGCATATTTCCCATCAGTTTATTTATTTGTACCATAAGATTCTGTTTCCACTGCATAATGTTAAATGATATAATTTAATGCAGCAATCTGAAAATTCAATAAACATGTCAAAATATTAGATTTCTATGCACAATAACTTTTTGATGTTTATAAAACAATTTCCATTTTTTAAAAATACATCAAGAAACTGGTAAAATAACAACCTTTGCAAATTTCAGAAAATTTAAAATGCATTATACATTATAATAATGCTAATTTAATATTCAGAATTTGCAATTAATAGAAATTTCATTATAGAAATGCATATTAAAAAGCTATTAAAATTGAATTATCAAAAGAATGTCCATAAAAGAACTTTTAAAAAATGTCAATTAACAACTAAACTATAGCTTTCATTTGTCACTCTGTCATGCAGAAATGTCTCTTCTTAATGAAAGGAAAGTAGATGTTGAATTCTGGGAGGTAAGACCTCTTTGCAACTGAGTATCCAGTGTCCACTACAGTGCCTGCCGTATGATTGGTACACAATTAATATTTGTTTACAAATGAATGATCTAGCAGATGCATATATTTAGATTCATCTCCATGAGACTGATATTCTTTTTCTAAACATTCTCTGATTTATTGACTGCATTTTCAGTTACTCATTGACTTCAGAAGAACTAACCCTTCTTACTTGTAGCTTGCCTAAATCTTTATTTGTAAGATAGTTGCATTTTCTTCTACAGGAGATATAGGTAGCTAAACAATGCTCTCTGTGTTTTCTGCTACCATTCACTGCCAATTAGATTGCTTTTAGTTGCACCTAATAGAAAACTGAAGTAAGTCATCTTAAACAATCAGGAATATTTATTGGGTTACTCAGCTGTAGTTCAGAAAACAGACATGGCTTGATCTGGAATCTGGCTTCGTTTTCTTCCAGTTCCCATGTATCTGCTCCCCTACAGGTATGGGCTTCAAGTCCAGTTTGGGTCCCTCACAGGTAAAGATGTCTGAGAGAGCATCCACCCTCACTGCTGTGGGGCAAAGTTCCAAAGCTTTGCGCTCATTGAGGCAGTATTTATTTAATGCTTGTTATCTGTGATAATTGGATTGGTCCTGGTTACCTTTATAATCTGATTGGCTCAGATCCCAAATAACTGGGACCCCATATCATCTTTGAAAACTAATGTAAAGTTAATTCTGGCTAACTAGCTGCATATTGTTTTTATAAGGAATAATTGTTGTGATGGCATTTGCTGGATATTTTGCATCTGTCTCAGTCAGAGAGATAAGGTGAGCCATGAAATGGGGACAGATTATTGGTGAGATTTGGTTGCGGCGTTATAGCTAAAATCCTTGATCTGTCTGGATAATGCGGTTTTCTCTGTGAAGAGCTGGGAATAAAATAGATGGAAAGAAAAAAGGAAAAAAAATGATGTTATTGAAAATACTTTATATCTCAGTTGCTAGTGCTGTCAACATTTTTTGAAGAACATGTTATTTTTGTTTATGAATATTTGATACTTTATATGAAACACTGACAGTATACTGGGACTTGTAGAGCAGATGAAAAGCGAACCTAGCAGAAAGTGTAGAAAGAAAATGGTCAGCTCATTTGGACCTCAAAATTAAACACACAACTTTTAAATATATATTCCCTCCTGATTCCATCTATTCCCATACTAAGATATCTATGTACAAAGAAGCAATATAAATAGTAAGGATACATATTTTGGAATAGATACTGAAAAAAATGGTTTTATAATGCCCAGTATAAAATATTTAAATGATCAATTATCTTAGAAAATATCAGGGGGCTAGAACAGGGTTTAAGAACTAAATTGAACACTTGTTTCCTATACTCGTGGTACATTATAAAAAAGACAGAAATGGGAATTATAATCTAAAGTAAGTCCAGAAATGGGGTATTAATTTTAGCATAAAGGTGAGATGAGAATAAATGAGTGGGACGAAAGAAGAAAGAAAGTCAAAAGGTGCCAAAGAACTCAGAGCAACCAAAAGGCTAAAGAGAATTCTGACCTAGAGAAGTTCCAGAGATACAACTTGTTTCTGACAAGTTTCAGTCAAAAGGCATAGTGAGTGGAGTGACATCCGTTTGATATATATTTTTATTTTTTAAAAAATGGACTGAGCACGTGCAGTTGAGACTCTCCAATTTTTAAGCTAGCCTGCTCTAGGAATCGATTTCTTTCCTTCTAGTCAAAATCCTCACCAGGCTTTTTGTTTTTTAGAAGTTGACAAACTCATTCGAAAATATATATGAAAATGATAGCTGAAAATTTTTGGCAAATAATGCAGTTGAAGGATTTGCTACTGGATTTTAAGATTTTGCGTAAAGCAACAGTATACTAATAGTGAAAAGACAGACAAATATACTAATGGAACAGAAGGGTATCCAGAATAAACTCTTACATGTTTATGAGGTTTTTCTTTTTTTTTCTTTTTTTCTTTTGTAAACAAATGTGCTAAGTTAGTGTAATGGGCAAAGAATAGAGTTTTTATCAACTGGAGATGAGCAAACCAAATATACACCATATTAAAAAAAAATGACTCTGGACTAAGATCTTATATCATTGAAAAAATTAAGTTCAGATGGATCATATAACTAAATATAAATTATAGAGGTTCCAGGAAAAACAAACAAACATATATATATATGGTGATATCTTAGGACACAAAAGTACAAACAATAAAATAAACAAATAATGCATCAGACCTCATCAAAACTAAAAAGTGTTCTTCAAAAGACACTGTTAATAAAAAAGAAAGAAAAATCATAGACTAGGGTACAATAGTACAATATTTGCCATGAAAATATCTGGTATAAACTTGTATCCAGAATGATATATCAAGACAGATAGATGATATATGATAGATGATAAATAGATAGAAGATGATACATAGGTAAGTAGATAGATGATAGATACATACATACATACATACATACATATATTTTTTAAATCATCAATAAAATGGCAAATAATCCAATAAACACTGACTTACTTTAAAAAAATAACTTTAAGAAAAGAAAGTATAGACACTCGACATAATTAAGCTCTAGAAAAATAAAAATTTTAAAACCACAGTGAGATATAATTTCAGTACCCATGATATTTTAAAACTAGAGATGGTTAATACAAAGTGTCTTAGAGGATGTAATAGTATAAAATTGTAAAAAATTTGAAAAACAGTTTCATATTTCCTCATAAAGTGAAATATACATTTAAAAATGACCCAGTGATTTCACTCCTATCTTCTCCACTGGAATGAAAATATATACACAGAAATGTTCTCATAAACTTTAATCATTTCACCAAAAATTGGCAAAAGACTTAACTGTCCTTCTTCAAGTAAATGGATAAATTTATACGAAAAAATACCACCTAGCAATTAAAAGAAGCAAAGTACTGCTTTTCTAAAAGCATAAATAAGGAATGTAATTTGGCTGAGTAAAAGAAGCCTGATGCACAATAAAATGTGCATGGCATGTTTCCAGGTAGTATTAAGTTCTGAACGGGCAGAACTAAAATTTAATGAAAAATATCAAGACAGTGGTTGCCTGGGGTTGAGGAATGGAGAGATAGACTTCAACGATTGTATAAGAGATTTTGAGGGAATAATGGAAAATTTCTGTATCTTGATTGAGGTGGAGCTTAAATAAAGGCATTTATTTGTCAATATACATTGATCTGTATATTTAAAATCTGCGCACTTTATTTTATGAAAATGATAGCTCAATGAATTGACTACCAGAAAACAAGTACAAAAGATTTTGTGAAACATACTTTATAAATTATGGGGCTATAATTCTTTGTCACACGGTAGTCCAGCAGGATTTTACAAAACAGAAACAAATTGGAAAGTTTGAAAACAATGAGTGCTAGTAGGAAAACAAAACAATTTACACACTTTATAGTTTATGCAGACTTTAAAAATTATTTTCAAATACTTTGATGGAAGAGTTTCAGAAGCTTGAGGCTTGTAGGATAGCATTATTAGCAGATAGCAGAAGCAGAAAGAAAAAGGGAAATGCATAGATTAATTGGGTGCACTTTTTCTTTGCTTTATTAATTACGTTTGGTTTGAAAACACGTAATATTAATAAGAATGACTCGATCTTTTGAGTATTAAGAAAAAGACGGGGAAGCTTCTTACTTCAAAACCTGACACACTTGACTAAGAATCAGTGAACTCTCTAGCAAAAAGATCGAGTTTAGTTTGAAATCATGACCCTGTGACAATTATAAATTTTGTAAAACACCTTCTCTTAGATATATAGATACCGTTTTTATCCTTCTTTCACTCTCTCTTCCTCCTTTTCTCTTTCTAGCAATAATATAAATTCTTATCAATAAATCTAATGTAATTTATATGTAATAGGCTATTTTAGAATGAAAATTTGATCTATTTTCATAAATTATAATTTTTCTTGTTTCCTTGGGCCTCTGGAAGTTAATTTTTCTTACTAGGATTTGTCCTATTTTTCCCCTTGACAAAGCAAGGCTTTAGTTGCAACTACCTACAAGCAAATATCTTGAGATAAGTTTCTGCCTCTACGCAGACATCCCAGCAGCGGTGCCCTATGTACAGTTAATGGACCATATCATAAAGACACATATTGTCAGACATTGAAAACTGATGGATACACAAATGTTTGCAGTATTTAGGTAGTTTTAGCTGGGAGTGTTTCGATTCTGGCCATCTGGGTACAACTTATAAATATGTATATAGATCATTTTCGAATACACGCTTTGCCTTTGTGATGATAGGTAGATATGTTTGCAGCAGGAAAGGTATTCAAAAGTACACAGTCTGCTTCCCTTAAGCGCTGCCAATGTAATTTGCATTTAAGTTGCTTATGTGCAGTATTGAGCAATAGATTCTAAAACCTACAAAATTTTGATTAACTGAAATTGAAAATAACTTTAATGATATTCCGGTGCTCTGTGTGTGTGTGTGTGTGTGTGACAGAGAGAGAGAGAGAGAGCGTGTGCGTGCACGCTATTTTGGAATGTTAGGTTCTACCTGAGAATAGCTTAGTTTTTTACATGAAAAATTTGAAGGTAATGCTATTGTGAAACATACTAACTATGGTATAACTACCGCACAATCTCTTCTAGAACTAAATGAATAGACATGTGATGTTTTAAAGTTGTAGTATACACAAACACTATAACCTCTTATTCCATGCTATAAGGGGTATTTAATTTTAAGGCAACCACTTTTGAATTTCATTGAATCTGAACAAAATACCATTGAAAGGACATTCTTTCTTTACAGTTATTAGTATCTGCTAAAAAACTATGTCTTCCATCACTTTTAAACAAAACTGTCATTTTGCGAAATTAGATTATTAATTTTCACAAGGCATGAATCTCAACCTTTGTGGTACTTTTTCAATATAATCATTAAGAGAAAGTTCATGAATACTTAATGACAAAGAGGCATTTGCATCCTATAAATTCCTTCAGTCTCCTCTTCTGTATGCAGTGGTCGCACTACCATCTGGCAAAGGTTTCAGTTGACTGAAGCTGAAGCAATAAATTAATACAGTAAAAGATGCTACCAACAATTTTAAACCAATTAAAATGCTTGAAGCAGGCTCTGTGCATGTTAAAATGTTATGTTTGCTTCTGCCAACAGCCATGTATGAAAGAAATATAATGAGCCAGCCACGGCTGAAGGGAAGTTAGTGGGAGTCAAGGGTGCTCTTCACTGTGGCACTTGCAGCAAAGTCCCACACAATTCAAAAGTGACGACTGGCACATGCCCACCCTCCGTACCATGCCATCCCTACTTCTCAGGTGAAGGGTGAAACTTACTGCTTATTCTTATTGAACGTATGAACATCACTGTATTTCAAATGACAACATTTGGACCTCATGTCTCTTTGAGAAATCTCTGCTGATTGAATCTACTAGTGGAAAACTGACAATTTACAAAATTTCTAGATATCGCAACTGATGACTTTGAAAAAAGTATTTGTTCTTCGATTTATTTACTGCTGTTTTGTTCTAAAGCTAGTTTTTATTTTAAATGCAGATGGCTATAATCTAAGCAAGTGATTTTATGTAAAATCAGATTTTATAAAAACCTTTCGATATGTAGGTGATTATCATAAGGTCATTTAAGATAGAAAATAAACAAATTCATCACATTTTGTATATAATATAGTAAACCCCTCTTGGTACAATTTTCATTCTTTGTAAACATGAACAACTATGTAGGTTCACATTTCTAAGGCTAGTAATGTGTGCCCTGAATGCTGATTATTAAAACAAAGTGGATGGGTCATAGTGGTGGGAGTGTAGTTCTATAACATTTCTGAGAACTGTGGTCAATTTGATAGCTATTTATCCTTATTATCGCCATTCGTAGTTAAATG
>NW_011888854.1:1072745-1073332 GCF_000151845.1 Pteropus vampyrus
TAATGTAATTTATATGTAATAGGCTATTTTAGAATGAAAATTTGATCTATTTTCATAAATTATAATTTTTCTTGTTTCCTTGGGCCTCTGGAAGTTAATTTTTCTTACTAGGATTTGTCCTATTTTTCCCCTTGACAAAGCAAGGCTTTAGTTGCAACTACCTACAAGCAAATATCTTGAGATAAGTTTCTGCCTCTACGCAGACATCCCAGCAGCGGTGCCCTATGTACAGTTAATGGACCATATCATAAAGACACATATTGTCAGACATTGAAAACTGATGGATACACAAATGTTTGCAGTATTTAGGTAGTTTTAGCTGGGAGTGTTTCGATTCTGGCCATCTGGGTACAACTTATAAATATGTATATAGATCATTTTCGAATACACGCTTTGCCTTTGTGATGATAGGTAGATATGTTTGCAGCAGGAAAGGTATTCAAAAGTACACAGTCTGCTTCCCTTAAGCGCTGCCAATGTAATTTGCATTTAAGTTGCTTATGTGCAGTATTGAGCAATAGATTCTAAAACCTACAAAATTTTGATTAACTGAAATTGAAAATAACTTTAATGATATTCCGGTGCTC
>NW_011888854.1:1073709-1076226 GCF_000151845.1 Pteropus vampyrus
CTAACCTAACCTAACCTAACCTAATCTATCTATATCTATCTTCGGACATGAAATTCATGAATACTATGGTCGTGACACAGCTCGATTCAAATGTCTCTGAAACTCGATTCAAATGTCTCTGAAGCATGCCTAGACAACATGGCTTATACCCTGTCCTGCTTGAGTAGTGATGTGCAGTGAGTGTGCCCACCTCAGTCATGTGCACACAGCTGAAAGTGAGGGGCCAGGCAGGGCAAACTCTAAAACATAGGAACGATCTTAACCTTCACAATGGGGAAATATTATTCTGAGAAGACAAAATGATTAATGTCCGCTTCAACTCTAATTTGTTGCCGCCTTTTCTGCTTACCTTGTTTTTAATTTCTCAAATATATCTCAGCATATAATTGTTTATTTGGCTAAAATTATTGCAATTACATGACCAGGTGAAATACACAGGATGGTATCATATTACTATGACTACTGCTGTGACGATGGAGACTATTGGCACTATATTGCTGACAATCCTTCTCTGATATCAGTTATAATCAAAATAAAATGTTATATTAGAAAATATAGTATCTAATGTTTATTGAGTTCCTTGTGCCACACACTAACTGTTATTATTATTGAGAAAGAAATTTATATTAATTAAGATTTCTGGAGACAGAAAGATTTAAGTTTGAATGCTCCTGATAGGCGCTTAATATTCTAGTTTTTATTTTCCTATAGATTTTTTAGCAGCATGTATTGCACTGCCTTATGATGATATTTAAATGAAAAAAGGAATATGTACATTTAGCATAATATTTGGTATGTACTTAGATCTCAATATATGTTAGCTCTTGATTAACACTGGGTACTAAGCTAAGGGTTTGCATAATTATGTTACATGATTATTGTCACGAGGGTGAAATACGACATGGCTTAAATATGGTCTGACTTCAGAATCCTTATTTTTAAACATTATACAGCTCTCTGAGACCTTATTATTAATGGAATGGTTTTTTTATTATATATTAAGTATAATATATGTCAGAATTTTTATGCAAATGATATAGTAGAATGTATAAGGAAGTTTGCTGCTTAATTTCCATGTAATGACACTATAACCAAGGCATATTCAGTTTCATATCAGACATCACAGAATTTGCTTAAAGATTAGTATCTTCAAACAGGACACATATTAATATCCAAGTCTTACTTTGCATCTATCAAAAATGTTTGTATGATCCGAGCTATATTTTGCTCTTATTATCGTCAGTGGCTTTATCATGCCCATCTTGTTATCCCATGTCCACAATCAACATAACCTATGGCCAACATGGCAAAAGTTTAGCAGAATTTGAATAGAAACAAAATTAAATCAATGGGAGATATGGGACCCCTACAAAGGAAGAATGATCAAATAATAATATAAGCTTCATATCGTTAAAATTGTGAATATTAAATCAAGAGAAGAAATTATTTTCATTTTTATCTTGTAATTATTTAACCTCTTTATACAAAGCATAACATATCTCTGCCTACATTTCAATTAAAAGTATTTTATGGTCACATCAATAACTTTAAATGTGCGAAGTAATTATGTGCATTAAGCAACTTTTGAAAAAAATAAAGAGATCTACAGATAAACATAAGTTTAATAAATTTTTCTTATTTTAAAGTTAGAAAAACATTTTAAGTTAAAATAAAGACATTCCATTGAATGCTAAATGATTGACATTATGCAAATTGGATATAGACAATTATCATAGTGCTTCACACAGGTATGCTGAATTTCAAAACTGCCATTATAATAATCTACTCAATTCATTTCTGATGAGCATAGAAACTATATTGTAAGCTTGCCATGCTTCAAGATTTATCACTAAAAAGCTGTCTTTAATGCATTTCTGAGTTTCAAATTAATTAAAATGAAAGCACCCCTATGAAGTTATTATTATCAATGCATATTATATACTTTGCAGAGTGGTTTTACAAAAACAGTCACTTTTTCTTTTTTTTTAAGAATTATCTTCAGACACATACTCTGATTGCCAAAGAACGAGTAAAATAAATAGAAGAGTCAATTTTCTTTGGAATAGAATGGGAATTAGGTACAGATGAAATTGACTTAAATGCTTTATAGTGTGTGTGGAAATTTCACTAGTAAAATATTATTCCTGATGGTAATGATAACTAATATTTTTTGAAAGCTTATTGAATGTTATAGTTATTCTTCTGGGCAGTGCTTTCGTGCACACTATTGTGCTTTCCTTTGATGGCTCTTTCAGATAGCCTAGTGTACACGGTTGCCCCCCCCTTATCTGAAGTTTCACTTTCTGAAGTTTTAGTATGATCAACCAAAATTTGAAAATATTAAATTAAAAATTCCAAAAGTAAACAATTTGTAATTTTTAAGTTGCACACCGTTCTGGGTAGTGTGATGAAAGATCCCAGGCCCTACTCTGTCCGCCTGGGATGTGAATCACATCTTTATCCAGCATCTCCATGCCATACACACTTCTTGCCTGTTAGTTACTCAGTAGCCATCCC
>NW_011888854.1:1076276-1080578 GCF_000151845.1 Pteropus vampyrus
GGAATTAGGTACAGATGAAATTGACTTAAATGCTTTATAGTGTGTGTGGAAATTTCACTAGTAAAATATTATTCCTGATGGTAATGATAACTAATATTTTTTGAAAGCTTATTGAATGTTATAGTTATTCTTCTGGGCCGTGCTTTCGTGCACACTATTGTGCTTTCCTTTGATGGCTCTTTCAGATAGCCTAGTGTACACGGTTGCCCCCCCCTTATCTGAAGTTTCACTTTCTGAAGTTTTAGTATGATCAACCAAAATTTGAAAATATTAAATTAAAAATTCCAAAAGTAAACAATTTGTAATTTTTAAGTTGCACACCGTTCTGGGTAGTGTGATGAAAGATCCCAGGCCCTACTCTGTCCGCCTGGGATGTGAATCACATCTTTATCCAGCATCTCCATGCCATACACACTTCTTGCCTGTTAGTTACTCAGTAGCCATCCCGGTTGTCATATCGACTGTAGTAATTTTTCAATGCTTGGGTTCAAGACACTCTGATTTTACTTAATAATGGCCCCTAAGTGCAAGAGTAGTGATGCTGGCGATAGGATATGGCAACGAGAAGCTGTAAAGTGCTTCCTTTAAGTGAAAAGGTGAAGAAAGTTCTGGACTTGATAAGGCATTGTGTCATATCACATCACCGTAAGAAGAGTGAGTGCTGTATAATAAGATATTTTGAGAGCAAGAAAACGAGGCCGCATCCACATTACTTTTGCCACAGGATACTGTTATAATTGTTCCATTTTATCATTAGTGATTGCTATTAATCTTTCTGTATCTAATTTGTAAATCAAAATTTATGACAGGTATGTGTGTATAGGACAAAACATAATATATACTGAGTTCGGTCCTATCTGTGGGTTTGGGCATCCACTGGGGTCTTGGAACGTATCCCCTGTGGATAAGGGGAGACCATGGTGTTTTAGACTTAGCACAACAACCAATGATGCCAGAAAGGGGCAAAACTCATTTTCCTCTAGGCCAGTGTAGATGCTCCCGCTTACTTCCACAGCATAGCATGCACACGACTATTATAACAGTCCTTCCAAGGGTGTGCAATGATCATTTTACTTCTCACTCTTCAGTACTGAATTGCAGCTTTCTTTCATTTTTCTAATCTCGGGAAATCACATGCGTGTGGCACCTCCGTATCCTCAACAAATGTTTATTGAATGAACTACTTATTTACACATATTAAATTGTGGCTCTTATTGATTAAAGGGTTTGTGGTTATTAAATTACTTGTGAAATCAAGACATGGCTCCTGCCTCTTAGGCCAAATTTTTTTGTCATTTAAAATCATGTTCACTTGGAATTGGTTATTTTTTGCTTCGATCTCTCTGTGCTATATCAACATCTATTTATCACTATGAGTATTTTGACCAAGTATAACTTTAACTAAGGAAGTTATGTGCATGAAGAGCGACTGCTTAAGAAAACATTTACCTTTTGTTTTACCTCTTAGTGATTTTTACGGCAACTGTTTATAAGTCTGCACTCACTGGCTCTGTCACATCTGTAGGAAACTGCAGGGGGAAAAAAGGTGCAAAATAAGTTTCTCAGCTTGGCAAGCAGCAGTCTGATCAGACAGTGTTGAGGTACATGTTGGCTCTGTCACAACAAAGCCCGGGAAATGCTTTGAGAGACTTATTGCTGCAAAGGTCTTAAAGAATTAAATGTCTGTCAATTTCTCACTCTTTTTCCTTTCTAATTCATAAGAAGATTACAGAGTGCAGAATTTAAACAGGTTTACTTTTCTCTCCTAAGACGCTTTCTTTCCCAAGCGACTAATGGATGTTTTTACATTCAACCAGTCAGAAATATCAACTTTTCTAATAAAGCAGTTATCTTCAGTACAGAATGAATTTTAGGACAAAAAATAAATATTGAGTCTACAGCCATGCCACCCTGAACAAACTCCATCCTATCTGATCTCAGAAGCTAAGTAGAGTTGGGCCTGGTTAGTACTTGGATGGGACCACCTAGGAAGACCAGGTGCTGTAGGCATTAAAAAAAAAAAGAAAAAAAAAAAGGGATTGTAAGCTGACAAGGTCTTTGCAATCTGTGAGGTCAACCAAGGGTTGCCTCCCCCTAAAAAATAAAAAAAATAATGAAATCATTTAGAATAATTCTTCCTTTAGATATTTGGTGATCGAGGCTCAGAGAAAGTAAGCCATGAGCTCATGCTCATACTGCTAATTAAATGCTAATATAATTATGGGTTCCTGCCTTTAAACCTAAATTTCTTTTTACTATTTTATCTCTTTTACAAATTTCATAAAAATAATCGTCATACCTTTTAATATTTTTATTTGAAAAAATCTGAAATTTAGTTAATATTGTGTTCATTCTATGTCAATATGAAAATTAGAAATACGCATCAGTGGATCTAAGTTAGATATATGACACATTTTTGATATTTTTCAAAAATGTCAAAAATAAAATATGTGAAATTCAATTTATCATTTTTCTCTTGATGGTTTCTACTTTTGTCATGTAGTCAATTATGATGCATATGCAACTCTTTGTAATTTTCAAGTTTTATCTGATAGACTCCACACGCCGTATTAAATTTCATTTTGTTGGTTGTTTTACATAAGCATTCTTCCATGTAAACTGGAAATGACTTTCCCTTCTCTAAGACAGTAAAATCTTTTCACATCAGATTGAATGTTTTAATGCAAATTTAGTGTTCTGTAGATGGCATTAAAAAATTAGTATCTAGAATTCTATCATAAAGTATATACTATATTTCTATAGTTGAGGCAGTGAATTCGTTTGCTAAGACTGCCACAACAAAGCACTACACACTGGGTGGTTTAAACAATAGATAACTTACTTTCTCACAGTTTTAGAGACTAGAAGTCCAAGATCAAGGTGTCAGTAGGTCTGGTTTCTGCTGAGGCTGCTCTCTTTCACTAGTAGATGGCTTCCTCCTGTCCCATCAAGGTCTTTCCTCTGTGTGCCCAGGCCCCTGCTATCTCTGTGTGTGTCTAAATTTCCTCTCCTTGCAAGGACACCAGTGAGGTTAGATCAGGCCCAACCCTAAAGGCCTCAATTGAACTTAATCACCTCTTTCAATGCCCTGTCTCTAAATCTGGTCACATTCTGAGATACTGGGGGATTAAAGCTTCAACTTGTGGATTTTTCAGGGGACTCAGTTCATCTCATAACAGGCAGCATATATTTCAATCATATTAAAAAATAGGTTTTGCAATGTTAAGAGGCAACCATACTGTGGAAAGTTCTCTGGTTGAGTTAATATTTCTAAATATTAGATCTCTCTCTTTCTAACTGTCAAGGCTTGTACAAGTCAAATTTTTTCTATGCCATTCTAATCTCAATAGTGAAATGAAAAGGTAGGACCAAAAGATTATTAAGGTCCTTCTTGCTAAAGTTCAATAATCCATGAAATTTTTAAGTATGTAAAAATTCATTTTGATTTAATACTACCTCTGATATTTTCCATAATATGAAATAATGAAGTTCCAATTTCTTGAGGTTCCTAGGCTATCTTTTAAAATAAGAATATAACTTTCCACTTTGTTGCCTTCAAAGTTTTGCTATCAGGACTGTGTTAAAAATGCGAAATGAATTTTTAAAAGAGCATTGACACTTGCATTGTTAATGTGCCTTCAGGCATGTAATTAGCTGAGAAGTTTAATCTTTTATATTCCAAAATTTGATCAGAATGCATAAGCTCAGAAAAGCTATAAAGTATTGACCAGCATCTTTGATAAAAAAAAAAAAGTTCTAAGCAAGTTCTCGAAGGCATTTTCTATAAATGCACCTTCTCCTTGTTGCTTCTCAATAACTATATTAAGTATAAGATTCTTTTTTCCCTTTTTGAATATCAACCAGAAACAAAACATCAACTATTTTTTCTACCTTAGATATATGAGAGATTTATTTTGCTTAGGACTATTTGAGAAGAGTCATTTGTAACTTTTTGAGAAATGGATGACTTATTCTACGAATGATTCATCTTTAACAAAGTGTAGCACCCAATAAAGAAAATGAAAAAGTAAATATATAAAATTAAATTATAATGTAAGCTATTTAAATAAATTTAATGTGTTTCCTATTCAGGTTGTGCATATGCTAACACATATATTTATTTCTGTAGCGTTCAACCTTATAAGAACATATAACAGTTACTTGACACATGAGATTAGAGGGCATTAGGGTTCTACCATGAACTGGTGGTTCAGTTGAGTAAAGACTTGAAAAAGTAACCTCACATGAGAATTGAAAACATGCAAACTGGAGAGAATTAGAGATACTAACATCAGTCTGGAA
>NW_011888854.1:1081588-1095983 GCF_000151845.1 Pteropus vampyrus
CTAAACATTTGCAAACCATAGCATTTGTGAAAATCACCTGTGTTTGAGAGTTACAGAAAGTTTACTATTGTAGGAGTTTCAAGTGTAAATACTGGAGTCTGTATTTTAGGGAGGGTGATTTATGAAAGGCAGGACGGGAGAAGGAGATGTAGAAAAGAAAGATGTAGGAGATACAGTTGATTAACAGAAAAAGGAACAGATCATAGAAGGATATTCTATGATGCTAGAGTGCTTGCATTTTATATGGAGAAAGATTCATTGAATAAATTTAGCAGGAGAGTGACAGTAAAAATTATATGTCAATAAGATATTTTGACAAATAAGAGATGCTCGGAAAGTATTGAAGTGAGGACATGTACCGGTTGAAAATCACAGAAGTTATTTTGGAACATCTGAAAAAAAGTCAGCATGGCAATAATTCCAAAATAATAGAGAACAACAGAATTACGTAGGTAATCTTTTAAACAAGCAACTTGAAAGTCTACTCCAGACTTTAAATTACATTAACTGGCAAAGGGCCTGGGTATCTGCATTTAGGCAGACATTGCCAGGTTATTCTTAGGTATCTGATGGCTGAAACATATTTTGATAATACTGCTTTATAGGCAGCTGTGAGTGTTGCTTAAGTGGATAACATTAGGTATAAAGGGAACTGGCTTTAAAATTTGGCTCTTAACTAACAATGTTGATGATAATAATACACAGATGTTTATGTGTGTGTGGAAGTAGAATACCTCCAAACCTTTAAAAACACTATCCTGTTTTATCCAACCAGAATCCAATAATTAATGCAGATGAAGTATTTTTTTTTTCCTATTTTAAATGAGAAAATTGAAACTATATATAAGTGACTTATGCCAAGTCACACAGAAAGTAAAAGTCAGGGGAAAAACCAAAACTAAGTCTACATGATTCCGTAGTTCGCTATAATTTCTTTCCACCTCGTAGCAGTTCATAGCCTGTTTAGGGGACATCAGCCAAATTCCTGGTATTTCTGAATCTCATAAACAGAATGACAAGTTCAGACTAGTATTCTCAATTGGGCGTAGTTTTGCCCCCAAGGGACAGCTGGTAACGTGTTTTTGGTTATTGCAACTTGGGGCAGGGGAGGTGGTAGTGGTACTGACATCTAGTGAGTAGAGGCCAAGGATGCTGGTGAACAATCTACAGTATGTGTGACAGTACCTCAGCGACAAAAATGATCTGGATCAAATGATAATATGTTGAGAAGTTCTGATTCAAATTAAGTAGGTATTACGATTTATTCCAGCTCTAAAATTCAGTGAGTATCAAATTATTTAAACATCTTTTGCAACAAATTGTACACATTTGAGAAAGTGTCCATGTTATGTCTTTTTTCTAGCAAGGGAAAATAAGCAAATTATATGTATGTGTATATATGTACAGAAACATATATGGGAATGTAAGTTTCTTATGTCTAAATACTATCAGTATTTCATAATCTCTTAGTTTCTATTTATTCTAATATCTTTTAGACTTAATGTTTGTGTTATTTTGGTTTTTGTGTTTATTTGTTTGTATAATCTGTTAAAAAGTAAAGAGAATATTAATATTCGCTGATGTGTCTGGCGGTTTCACATATATTGACTCTTTCGATACCTAAAACAGTATATTAAAACAGACATTATTATCGCCACTGCCCTTCTTTATATAATTAAACAGTCCCGTAATATTGAACTTAGAAATAATGTTTGTTTTTTAGCAAAGAAATGAATTACCTTTTTTTTTTTTTTTTGCCTATGTATCTTTTTAATAAATGGGTTTGGTTAAACAGTCTGAACCTAAGCATAGACTCACGCTGTGCAGGATCTTCACCATGCCGCAAAATGAGACTTTCAGTGAGAAAGGCAGATGAACATATGTTTCACAGGACTCACCATGAATATTGCAGAAAAAACTAAAGACCTTGTCATTTTTATGAGACACTAACAGTAGCAAGCAAAGGGCTTGGTCTGTAAGTGAGAGATGTCAGCAGACTTAGTCTATAAAACCAAGTATTTACAACTCCAGCTTTGCCACTAATTAGCTATGTTATTTTGGGAAATTCAATATCTTTGTCCTCATTTTCTTCAAATGTAAACTATAAGGTTGGAATAGAATATTTCTAGTGTCTTTTTCAGCTTTATAAAATTATTTCTGCTTTTGTAAATCACTAATTTGGATTTCACTTAGAGAGTCTCTTATTCGTTTGGCAACATTCCTCGTAGAATATGGAAGAAATGTTTTGTGTGTGTGTGTGTGTGTGTTTTGTGTGTGCATCCATTTTAATTTCCTACAAGTGGTGAAGGGCTTATTTTATGATTCGAAATATGTAAATGCATTTTCTGGTCTGAAACAAACCTCAAGAAAAATATTCTCAAATCTAGCCTCAGTGAAAATATTCTCAAGCTTTCTAATAATAATTTTAGGTAGAATTTTTTTTTAAGTTAAATGTAGTCAACAGAAAATATTGTATTGGTTTTAGGTGTACAACATAGCTATTAGACATTTCTATACAATGTGATCTCCAATATAAGTCTAGTAACCATCTGTCACCATGGAAAGTGTGTTTTGGATGTGTCATTGAGGGTAACAGCAACAAAAGCAAATGAGAATACATCAAACTAAAAAGCTTTTGCTCAGGGAAAGAAACCATTAACTAAACAAAAAGACAACTTACTGAATGGGAGAAGGTATTTGCAAAAGATACATCCTATATAGTATCCAAAAAGTATAAAGAACTCATATAGCTTAATGTCAAAAAACAACCAATTCAATTAAAAAATGGGCAGAAGACCTCAATATACATTTCTTCAAAGTAAAAGTTTGTAATTAATGCAGAAAGTATATGCTTATGTCTAACAAGAAAGAAAAGGAGGTTGACTTGGGATAGAAACATTTATTCTTTAATGTATTTTTTATTTATGAATCTCATAATACTTCAAAATAATTCAACTCCATTAAGAAGAGACTAAATCTAAAGAATCCATGTCTTTCTAGAGCCTTTCTAGTCTATGAGTCTATAAATACTTGCCATTTATCTATTCTTATAGCTGTGTTGGAGCTAGTAGTGCCTACGTTGGATTAAAATAAGAAAAAAAACACTAGAAGACTGCATTTTTATGGCATATACAACAGTTTTTGACTCTATTAGCTATTGCCTATATTATGGAAAAAAAAATACACAGGATTTTGACTAGTTCCTTTCTCACCCTCACCCCCACTGAACTGGAATCTCAGCTGTGACCTTAAAATACAACTTTATTTGAAAATAAGGTCTTTGCAGATGTAATTAGTTAAGGACCTTGGGATGATATCATACTGGATTTAGTGCGAATCCTAAATCCAATGACTGGTGTCCTTATAAGAGAAGAGGACACAGACCTACAGGGAAGACAGCCATTTTAAGTGTCGGTAGGCAAAGATTAAAGTTGTACTACTATAACCAAAGACTACCTGGGACCACCTGAAGTTGGAAGATGCAAGGAAAGATTCTTCTCTAGACTCTTCAAAGGAAATATAGTCTTATGGACATCTGGATTTCAGACTTCTATCCCACAGAACTAGGAGAATATACATTTCTATTGTTTCAGGCCACCCAGCTTTTGATACACTATTATGGCAGCCCTAGATAACTAATACAGATTTTGGTGCTCAAAAGTGGGATGCTTTTGTATCAAATATTTTAAAACGTGGAAGTTTCTTTGGAATTGAGTGATGAGTAGAGACGGAAATATTGAAGCTAAGGATAGACTAAGTCTAGGGTGCCTTGAAGAGACTGTTGATAGAAATACGGACATTGAAGGTACTTATGCTGAGGTTTCAAAAGGAAAGGAGAAACATGTTATTAACACTGGAGAAAAGGAAATCCGTGTTATAAAGGGGCAAAAAAAAAATCTTGGCTGAATTGAATACTATGGCTGGGCAACAAAATAGGACTTTTAAGCAATAAACTTAAATATTTAGCTAAGGACATTTCTAAGCAAAGTGCTGAAGGTGTAGCCAGGTTTCCCTTTGCTGCTGTAGTGAAATAGGAGAAGAAAGAGATAAATTGAGAAATAAACTGCTAAGCAAAGTGGAACCAGAACTTGATGTTTTGGAAAATTCTCAGCCTGTCTTTCTATCAAAAGGTGCTTTAGCATAGTCTGGAGAAAATGCTGGGGATGAGAAGGATCATCTATGTGACTTATAGACCCAAGAAATCATCTCAAAAGAAGTAAAAAGTAGAGATAAAATTACCCAGGAAGGATAATGTGGAGAGCTCTTTTGTTTAATGCTGTGGATTCCCTTGATATACGTGGGCAAAAGACAAGGTTTTTGAGGATGTCAAGCCAGCAGAAACACTGCAGGTAGATCACACCCAGAGACTCACTCATACCTGACTTAGATGGTGTAATTTGGAACTTTTATAGTTGATTCATAGTCGAGATTTTAAACTTCCAGTTGATGTTGGAATGAGTTGAGACTTTAAGAATGGAGTGAATGTGTTTTGCATGTTGAATGAATGTGAATTTTAGAGGATGAAAGGGTGAGCTATAGTGCCCCTGAAATTTATGTCTAGCCACCTGGTTTGTGATAGTTTGTTATGGCAGTTGGTTGTCAGGACACAGAAAATTACCTCAAAAAGATGGCCTGGGTTCATGGAGTTTGGTATCCCACAACAGTAAGCTGATATGTTTTGTAGGTCTGCTTTAGTGAAGTTTATGCATGGTGCTAACTCATTACAGATAGTCAAAATTTAATACTAGCTCCCAAGATAGTGTGTATAAGAGGTGTAGTCAGAAATTTAATGTTATCCAGGACCAAACTTTCTAATAGGTTAGTCTTGGTTGTGGTCTTAAAGCATCATAGTTAACACAACATCCACAAAATACAGATCATGGAACATTATGCTTAATAATTTGCAATTTTTATTGTTTATAATATAGTTTATGATCATTTCTTTGCTTCAAGTCACATGAAATCTTTCCAAAATCCTAACCTAAAATGGTCCCTTAGAAGTACAATACACATTTTTTTTAGCTATTTTTATAGACATCTTCCTGATTCTCAGAAAGACTAGACACAGAATTGAGCACTTAGTATTCCTGATGAGTGATACTTCAAAAGAAAAAATCTCCTACTCTCCTTGAGTATGCAGTCTCTTAAATGCTCTTTAATATGTATTTAAAGCAACAGTAAATGCAATTTTTTTCTTTAAAATTGCTTTCTTTCTGCTTTTCCTGGTAGTCAAAGGAGGTTTTCAAATTATCCCTTTTTAGCTTACACAGAACACTATGGACTGTTCTAGGACAGAAAACAAATAGTGAAATAGATGTGAAAAAAGAATCCCAAAGCACAGAAAGAGCTGGTATGAAGAAGGCTATAAAAGCAGAGTATATTACACAAACTGTACTGTGAATAATAACCCTGAGTACCAAAATAGAGTACATTTCCTTATTCCTTCAAGAGCTGTTGGCAACTAAAAATCGAGCTCCTGAGGCTAACTCTTTTCATGCTTTAAATTAACAATGAAATATAAAGTAACTTACTGACGTGATAGTTCTTTATTTCACTTTGATTTGGCAATGAATAGTGGGTAAATTATGCAAAAAATAACTGACCACTATATTTTAATATTTTATTCTATTTTCATTTAATTGCTTAAAATAAATAGTATCTCAGTATACAACCTATTATGGTTAGAGCGAGATGTAAAGTGAATCATCAGTAATGCCATAGATAGTTAGTTCTTTATTCCAGAGCTTAAACTGTGTCCCTTCAATCACATTTCTTTGTGCTTACCCCTCATCAACTCTCACTGACTAGGAGATATTTTAATGACTGATCTTTGTAGAGGAAAGTGGTTGAGAAGACAAAAGTTTTTTTTTATTATTATTATTACTAAGAAGCGCATTTTTTTGAACAGCTCAAGAACACGGCAATTATAAATAATTTATTCAAATACTCATTTTGATATATCTCATAGTATTCTATTGATAGAGTACTATATGAATATAATGTCAAGAAATAGAATGATAGATAGATGATAGATGATAAATGATAGATGATAGATAGATAGATAGATGGTACATACATATATATATGTACATATATATATATGTATATATATACCTACATATCCATGCCTTTGTGTGTTGGGAGCAGGAAAGTCAGAGTTGGTGTTGGTTAAGGTAACTATAAATGGAAAGAAGAGAGAAGAATATTTTTGATTTCATGACTCCCCTTCTTCCTCTTGAAGCTTTTATTTGTCAGTTTTATGTCATTTTTAAAAGGATATTCTTAATGGAAATGAAGATTCCAACTCTATTATCTGGAACTATTTCTGTGATATTAATGCAAAAAGCAGATGTCTTTCCATAATTATTAAAGTATTATTTTTCAGAGTTCCAGTTCTTAAAACTATAAGATGTATATTAATTGGTTGAGTTATTCGATATTCTAATTGTAGGTAAAGAGATAGGTACTGAGTGATATTTGAAGTTTCTAACCAACATCATTTAGTATAAAGATGAATGTTATTTTCAGGTTTTATATTTGTGTCCATATTAAGTATGTATATTCATACATGTATAGGTAAATATACCTCCATATACATATATTCATACATATGCTTAGGTTTACATATATTTGTATCTTGGGATTTAGGCATAAATCACAGGTAGGTGCTACAGATTTACTGGTGATTTAGTTTGTAAGGAGATTCCCACAAGTAGTGTGAATTCCTATCTGAACATTTTATCTCATTTCAAGTTATGTACATTTCTAAAATTTAAATGATGGGCAGTGGTAAAATTTTGGGAAGTCTGGTCTCAGATTTCTGAAAGCTTCTATAAACTGAAGCACCCTTCCTTCTTTTCTGAGATTTGTCTGATTAGTTAGATATTTACTTTAGTTGGTTTTTACGTCACTTTTCACTTAGTTGTTTGCCAAAATCATGAAGTTTTATGACCTACCAATTATACCTGTATTTTCATCAACATGATCTTGGGCTTGGGGTATGCTCAGAATGGCTTGTAGCTTTAAAATTGAGGTGCACGCTATATTCTTAACATAAAAAATTCAAAGTATTTGTAAACAATCATTAGTCTGTGCAAGTGGGTTTTCAATTAATAAATGCTTTGTAAATTTAAGTATGTGATTGCCTTCGTCCTAACTGGTATTCTATCAACTACCTGGTTGAAATTCAACTACATAATATTCATGGGAATTTTAACACAAGTCAGCTATCTAAACCAGCAAAGTATTCAACATGGAGTTTAATGATAAAATAACAGTTGCCTGATTTGGAGCTGCAATTGTCTTGCACATTTTAGCAGAAATAAATTATTACCTAAAGTAATTAAGAGGTTTGGCTTTGGTCTAAATATAGCAGAAGACATATCTAGAATTTAAAAAAAATTACTTATAGATTAAGAAATAAAATTAAAACAAAAGAAAAGAAAAGGTTTGTACGTCTAGCAATGATATAGTAGGCAATTTGACAGAGAAATAAGTAAATTAGATTTATTTTAGATTCTATGGATATAAAAAAATGTGTGTGTGAACATATATATGCACATATATGAATGTGTGTATACACATGTTAATAAAATATATTGAGACATTCTCTTTTATCAAGGAGTTTTGGGGTTTAATGAGATATTCAGTTATTTAAAAAACTGTAGCCAAACTTTGAGTGGTACGTATCTGACTCTATAGAAATTTATTTCATTTATGAAATATCCCAAACATCGTTAATACAATTTAGCAATGTGAGCAAAAGGCACATGAACATCTGAGTATGAGATCCATCATTGAAAAATTCACACGCACATACGCAATTTTACTCAGCTTACAATCTCAACATTACAGTCAATACCTTTGCTTATCACACACATTCTTGAGAGATGTATTTGGATTAAGCACAGATACCTGAGTGTTCAAAGAACACTAATGAATTGATTTTTCCGTGAGCATTTTTCATTTATTTAGTATTGTTGTGATGAGTCTCCCTGCGATATTACATTAAGTTAATAAGTTAAATAGCTATATGTTTTATGTAGCAGCGGCAATATCAACAAATTGGTGCTCGAAGCTTTACATTAATCGGACAAGAAGCAAGAGTTCTGGTTTGAAGTTCGTAAGGCCCAAGAGGATTTACCTAACAGCAGAGTGCGGACAAACCTTGATTTCTCAGGTGTCGAGTGTCCAGGCTGCAGACTTTTCAACCCCTTTGCTCCTCCTCTGCCTGTTCTTTTCATTTGTTTGTTTCTCATTTTACAGTTGCTTTTAACTTCATCACAGTGTGGGACCATATAAATTGAAATAGCATATGCCTGTAATATTTGTGAATTTCAATCAAGTAGAACACTTATTGAAGGTCTTTTGAAACTAAATTATCATGACTGTCTCTTTTTCACACTTCTCAAAAATCAGATCTATTATTTCATTGTGAAAATTCATGCTCGCTACAAAAAGGTATTATTCTTAAATAAGAGACTCCATTTTTTCAAATTAAGAACTTTAAGATTTCTGTAGCATATGCTCCCCAGGTACACCTTCCATCAATTATTTGTTCTTCTTAAAGACGAAGGTGTTCGTTATTCTAATAAAGTTATTACTAATAAAATCTCATATCTTTATATTTTATTGGAAAATTAGAAGGAACTAATAATAATCTTAAAAAAAGCTATTAACTGTTAATTTCATTTGCTTAAATTCATTAACCTTAGCGAGAAAAAAGATTGAGTGGAGATTCACTTTCTATCTTTATGACAGTGAATATCTAAAAAAATAAACACATCTCTAAATAAGTGGACATTTTTATTTTTTCCTTGTGCTGCATTTCTATTACCAAAGAAATTAATATTGGAAATAATGCATTTAAATTACTTTGTTTATAAATAGAGATATTCAAGTAATTTAGTATATTATCTTTCATAGAATTACTATCATCAGATTGTTTCTTATAAGTCTTCCCTTTTATACTATCTGCAGACACTTAACAATAGCAGACTAGGGATTTACTTATTTCCTACTTAGGAGTATGGCTCTCTGAGTAGGTAGAAAAACATAAAAGTTTTCAGAATCACACTGAAAATAGTAGAAATGTGTTTATTATTGAAAATTTGAGCAAGAGAGATCTGAATATGTGGTATTCTAGTCAATAGACTTCTCCGTCTGAATGTGGTATTAATCAAACTGCACATGCTGAAAGTGTTTGCCCTTGGGTTAAGAGGATAGAGTAGATTGTTTTACACCTGTAAATTAGAAAGGGAGCAGTACGAATAAGCTTTTACAGAATCGGATTGTAGTCCAGACCTCTGGAGACTCAAGTTATAGTGGTTTCTGAAGAAAATAAATAAAATAAATGTGGGAGAAAATTTTTGCATGGGATGCCAGTGGGGTTGGGTCACCCCAAATGTATAAACAACAAATGACTGGCACACACAAGTAGCTTTCTTCACACATGGGGTAGTCGTATAAAGGCTATAAAATTCTCCTCTCTCCTTTTCTATTGAGCAGATCCGTCTCTGAATTTGGCCTTGAGATGAGTTATGCAACAGCACTCAATGCAAAAATTAGCAAAACATTTATTTTTCAGAGAAAAATCTCTAAGCAGGAACCAACAAAATATTGTTAGAGAATTTTTCAACTGAGCACGAGGCTAGGCAGTTCAAGTTAAGTATGAAGTCTTAGCTTGTTATTCCCCCCAATGAACTGATTACCTGCATTGGAATTACAGAAATAGGTGTGCTGCCATTTCTTTTCTAAGATGAATGCTAATGTATCCTGCCTGCTGGATCAACATTCAAAACAATCGACAAAACGAGCTATCAACCCATTTCAAAAACAGTTTGAAATCTACTCTACATATTTTTCTACAAAATGTAAATGCAAAATCATATGGCTGCCAGGAACTTTCAAAGGTCATCTAACATTCCAGCTATCACATTTTCTGAACAGGAATGAATGTATCCTATTCTTCATTAGCTCATTCAAAAGTATCAATGAATAAAACTCATTCCTACGATAAATTTCTTTTGCCCAATGAGAACGATAGAGTTGATTAGCCATTTTTAAATGTTTTTATTTTATGTGATGAATGCCAGTTTTGAAATCACTACGAAGTGATACGAGACTGCTTTGGAAGGGAACAATACCAACTGGGAATTCTTGGGAAAAGGAGGACTTTTTAAAAGTAGAACTAAAGATATAATTGTGTTTTATTTCTATTTGACAGTAATGCCATGGAGGGATTCATCCCACTCTGAAATATAGAATTTTGGTGTTAAAATAAGAGTTTTATGGGACATTTTTTGGACCCTTGGTCTTTGGCTACACCGACACCTGAATGAACATACCATCTTAGACTCCCCTAACCCAGATATCTTTGATTTCCCCAGAGGCCCAGACAATTCTTTCATATTTTTGTCCTCTATCGATTCTCCTTTTCCTTTGACACTTCCTCTACAGTCCACACTCTTAACACCCAAATTCACTTTCAGTCTCATAGGGAAAATAGAAGGAATCAGAGGGTCACAGATTAATTTCTACTGCTATATCTAATCATCTCCCTCTTCTGCTCCCATATACTGCACCTTTTTTGCTGTTCCAAAAGAATTACCTGCCCATGTTCCTAATTAAGGCCAGTCCTAACAGCTGGTCACAAAGTCACATTCCCCCTAACTGCTCAAGAATGTTTCTCAAGGTGCTCTTCCCATCTATCTCTCTTGCTTCTATCATCATTTTCTCCATTTACTGTATTATTTCTTTTAGAATACAAATTTTATTTGATCATCTTACAAATACATGTCGTTTTTCCCCATCTTAAAAAATGAATAAGCCTCATGATCTCATTTATTCATAGGTCATTTAATTTTTCTCTCTTCCTTAGAAAACACTCTAGAAAACATTGTCTATAATCACTCTTTTCATTTCTTTCTCCCTATCTCATTTGAATTCACTCTGATTAGATTTTCACACCCACCACTCCACTAATACTGCACTTCTCAATGTCTCTGTTAACTCTATTACTAAATCCCTTGGCCATTTCTCTTCTTTATTTAGCTCTACTTTTTGTTAAAATTTAACCCAATCAATTCCTCTTTCCTCTTTGAAACACTTTCTTATCTTGAATTCTAGACATCACACTCACCTGGTTTTCCCATATTTCTGGATACTCTATCTCATTCTCTTTTGCTGGTTCATTAAGATCTCCCCAAAATTTAAATGCTCAAGTATTCAGTTCAGGTTGAGACTTTTGTGATGCAAATGACCAGCTCATCTTGGGGACAGAATTTAAGGGACTACCAAAAAGCTTAGTAACAAAGATAAAATTATTTCAATATTTTTTTAAAAATCTAAAAATTTCATGATAAACAAAATATCTAATTATAAATTAAAACAGAATCATATTACTAATTTTTATTTTTTTCCTTAAGCTCCATATGACAAGTGCCAGGCACAATCCTCTTTGACCTCTCCTATTTCCTATATACATGTAATATTTACATAATCTCTTCTAGTCTTATGGTTTAAACAAACAAACAAACAAACAAACATCTATATTGGTGAATTCCAAGGTTATGTCTCCATCCAAACCATTCCCCTGAAATCTGAGATATCTAACTGTATGCTTAACATCTCCACTTGAACATTTAATGGATGTTAACTTGAGAGCAGTGAACATACAGAAACATAATAAAGATTTTTCTTATTCTTTAAGCCATTTTATTATTATTTATGCTATTATATTACTTTTTTTACATATTTAATTTGGAATTGGCTAATGAAATAATTTGAGACACAGGAAACCCACAGTAATAGATAATTGAATTAAGAGTCTAAAATGACTTGGGTCACTAACCCCCTGAACTCACCCGTCATCACTGTTCCCTTCTTTGTCTTTAATTCACCCATGTTGCCTCCTCATTGTTTGTTGTTATATATTATGTTTCTTTAGCTTTTTTTCATTTTGTTTATTTGCTCTTGGACTCTACCTAAGTTTAGTCTTCATTTCTCAATTCTGGTATCTTTTTATTTCTAATTATTTCTTGAATTTTATGAAATTCATTTAAAATCTTTCTTTTCTCCAATCTCATTTCTCCACTTTTTGACAATTCTAATTGATTTTGTTCACTCAAAACTGCTGTTAATTTCACAATATCTTTAGTTTTGAAAAAAATAGATTGTACTTTTTGTCTACTTTTTAGGCATATCTTTCTTGAATACTTTCATTGTTAGTAGGATTAAAATTCTACTCTTATTATCTTTCAATCTGCTAAAGGTTTGTGTGGGATTTGATTGTTGCTCATTTTTCATGAGCACTGAGTTTCCCTATAGTTTTAGAAGTGCATGTGAGCCAGGAGAGGTGTTTCTCAAAACATGGTTCTACAGCTTTCTCAGCTGGTGGGTTCACAATAAAATATATTTTTTCCAACAACTGCCTTCTGTCCTCCTTTCTCTTGCTTTTATCCACACATCTACTCCCCTTCCCTGTAGTATAACTGTCCTGTACAATTTGGATTTTCCTCCAAACTGTTTCTCCTGAGTGGTAAGAGGTTTACTTGAAATGGAGCATAAATTGATTAATTTTTAGAGTTTATGTGTATAGAGTGCCCCAATACCCTTAGACTCTGTCACATCATGGTTCTCTGCACTGACTCGAAATCTTGGTTCTAATACAGCAGATACTATTTTTGATTGGTCCATTGCATTTTTGAATTTCTGTGAGGGCTTTACAAACATGGTTGCCTTCCTCTTGCTTCCTCCTGCATTGTTACTGGTGCCACACATGTCATGTAGGCTATCAGTGGTTTCAGGGTAACAATGTAATCTTCTATCTAGCTTTGTTGTGGAAGTTACCTATGTATTTTTGGTTTATTTGTCATTGTTTATTTGGCTTATTAACTAGGAAAGTCAAAAAGATTTATAAACATGGTCATGACCAATTACGTTATGACCATCTATGTTATGAGCAAGTTGGGTTTATCTGAGGTAACACTGGGGTCATTTAACATTTTATAATATGTTAATGTAATATGTCACAATAACAGAAGAAGAGAAAATATATTTAGCATCATCAAATGAAATTAGAAAAGGGTATTTGATAAACTATAATCATAACGGATTAAATTTTTTTAGAAAATTAACAAAGTCAAATTCTTTAGTAAGATATTATCTATAAGACATTATCAAATCGAATGTAATGGTAAAGCATTGAAAGATTTTCCTTCAGGAAGGAAAGTTTCAAATATCTACTAACACCACTGAATGAGCACTGATTGCAGGCCATAAACACTACAATAAGATAAGAAAAAAATAAGTAAAAATCTAAATGGCAGTAGCCTTTTCATTTTTCATATGATATGATGAACAAAAAATTGAAATGCATGTTCAAAGAACAGAGAATCACTAACACAGTATTGACGAAAAATGAGTTGAGGATAAAGTGGACTTGCCCAACAATATATAAAACAAAGAGGGACTAATTCTAAAGTGATACTAGTTGAGAGGTTAGTTTATTCACAGGAAAATAGATTAATGTATCAATGAAAGAAAATAGACAGCCCAAAGTAAATAAATTGACACTCAGTTTCTGTCAGATTAGACTTTTAAAATCAGTGGGGAAAATAGGAATCATTACAAATGAATCATGGAAAAACGATGGTTAATTCTGTGGTAACAATGATACCTCAACAGTGACTCTCACATATACAAAATTAATTTCAGATATAATTATGAAAGACAGAACTATAAAATATTGTGAACAAAAATTTTTTAAGTATTTTTCTATCTTTGCTATGGGAAAGGATTTCTTAAGGCACAAACACAAGTATAAAGGAAATTAGATCAACTTGACTATGTTAAGATTAAAAACATCTGTTTTTAAAAAGGCGAATTAAGTAAAAAGTCAAGCCACAAATTTGGAGAAAATATTTGCAATTAATATTTGCAACACATTAATAATTTAAATTACATAAAGAATTATCAAAAATCAATAAAAAATAGATGACCCAATAAAATATTAAGGTGATAGAGATGAAAATGTTTTTTGATACCAAGCCAATAGATGACTAAAAGTGTTAAACGACAGTTAATCAAACTTTACTGTTATTTCATAATTAATTAACTAAATAATTAGTTTACTCAAACAAGTAAAAATTTCCCTTTCAAATTTAATATCGCATTAATTTCATTAAAAATATAAGTTCTTTCATTTAGTAATTTTTGTGAAGTGGAAAATTATTATCTTTGTACTTTGAAACCTAGTAAAATAATATTGTAATGTGAATTGTGAGAATCTTTTATCCAAATTAAATGTTTACAGCAAAGAATACGGTAAGAAGTCACTGGGAAGTAACTCTAAATGTTATATCTAACAAATTAGTAAAGGAGGAAATTATGTAAG
>NW_011888854.1:1096653-1101398 GCF_000151845.1 Pteropus vampyrus
CTGATCCATTTAGCATTCTTTAATTTATTTTGCAGTTAAATGTAATCAGCTTTTGTGAACTAGTTATGATTTGCATAATTGCCCTAGTACTCAAAACTACATTCTAGCATTTATCTTCTGTTTTTATCAGAGGTCAGTTTTTCTCCTAATTCCTTGATAGTTTTCCTCCTTTTTGTGAATTTCTTATAAATATCATACTTTTTGCTAATCAGTTCCTTCAACATGAGGGAAAACCCTTTTCTGATATGTCTATTGAAACACACCCAGTTAGAATTTGGCAGAGTCAAAGGAATACTGTTTTGTAGTCTGTTAGGTCTGATTCTGCCTAGATTGTGGTCCTTCATGTGCTGAGTGTAAAAAAAGAATACTTCAGGTGTTCTTTGCTTCATGTCATTTCTTCCTAGCAAATCAATCCAGTGTGACACCCACATCTTCCTTATAGGGTGGACGGTGGAAATCCTGCATTTAACCAAAAGTTACTTTCTTCTCTGCAGACAGCTCAGCCAACCCAGGCAGTCACATTGTCACCAAGGTGTTTTCATTTGACTCTAAATGTTTCTAAACGTCTTCCAATTGTGTACATCCTAATAGATGACACCCACTGCCTTTGTCTGTCTGTCTGTCTGCTTTCTATTTGTTTGTTTCAACAGCCTCTTAACCAATTTCACTGATTCCAGCTTTCATCTTCTCATGTCCATTATCGTCAGTACAGCCCCACTCATACTTCTGAAATGCCAGTACTGACACGTATCTCCACAATATTTCATTAGTATTCTTTCTCACTTCCCATCAAGCCCAGACTCTTGGTCATGGCTTATGTGGCTTTCGAAGAACCGAACTCTACCTAAATAATACCTTTCACCCCTTAAGATCTTCACCTACTCCCAGCTACCTGCCATCCCACAGCCATAGTTTGCTGCAGACGTTATTGAATCTCTCTCAATTGCTCCTACATTTTATATGTATTATTTCCATTTAGAGGTTTTTGTTTGTTTTTGTTTTAAGTTCTGTTCTCACTCCATGGAAAATTAACTCTCTTGTTCTCACACTTCCCCTCAACTCCACATCCTCGCCATGCCTTCCGTGTGCCTACTCTCTCTTCATCTTTCCTGTATCATCTCAAAATATTTTACTCCACCAAGTATTATTACAGATTAAGTAATAACAATGCATGTTACATTGTATTGGTGGTGTTTCTTTGGTTTCACCATTCGACTGAGAGATATATAAAGACAACATGTACTTTCATTTTATCATAATTGATCTCTGACATTTAGCACAGTGCCTGATAAAGTGTGAGTGCTTAATGAATATTTGCTGAATGCTGTTAAATGAAAAGGATAGATTAAAAAATATATTTGTTTTGGAAAGTTCTGAGTTATATATCAGCAACACATTATTGAGTTTATATCTTACTTTGGGTTAAAAACTATTTTTAAAAATCTTCTAACATGTAGTCAGGATAGAATAGAGCTTGGTCTCTGTAAAGATGCAGATCATCCGAAAGACTCTAAGTGGCTGGAGGTTACAGGGTAATAAGTGGTCACTTACTATTGTCTAAAGTAGACTCTCTTCTGTGCTACATTTTACTTTTTCCTGTAGATTCAAATTCAGTCCTTATGGCTAAATTCATTAGCTGACCTCATTGGTACGACGGTGATAGCTTAGTCGTCCACTTTTATTTTTATTGCCTGTTGCCACACTGATTTGAATGAGGCTCGTCTGCTGCCTAGACCTCCACAGTCGCTTTATTATTGGTTTCCCACTGTTGCTTGAGGCCCTATGCAATTCATTCAGCATCCACAACAGTCTCACAGAAATGTGTATCTGATTTTGTTAGACTTCTGTTGAAAAATAGCTCCTGCTTTTCTTTCACAGGTTTTCTGCACGTCCACTGTGTAATGTGCAATCAGATGCATACGTGCTTGTGTAACTTGTGTATATGTCACCACAGCAAGACTGTAAGCTCTCCCAGGGAAAAAAATCCTCCTTTTTTTTTTTTTTGTTTTTGTTTTGATGAGTATATCCCCAGTAATCAATATGTAGCAGGTGCTCAATAAATACTGTCAAATGAATTTATTGGGTAAAGTATTCTTAATCTCTATTACCAGAAAAGTTTTAGCCCAATGAAAGTTCTTTAAAGCTTTGGATAAATAAAATAAATCCATTTATTGAAGCACATTAGTCAGTAGTTCCAGGAAGTTCAAAGGGATATTAAAGAGTGTCCCGTTTCATTTGCCTCCCCCTGAGGCCAAGTCCCAGGAAAGTACATTCAGTAACAATGCTGAACACCTCACATGGGCACCAGTAGGTGTTCCGGAAGGCCTCACTGTGGAATGAGCCTGACCACACTGGGTTCCCAGGGCATGTCTAGCCCAGGAGAAAGTTTTGGCGCAAGATCTTTCAGAACTTGTTCGTATCCAGGGTTCAATGTCTGTTGTCAAGAATTGACGTTTATTTCTCCTTGATGTGTCTATTTTTGGCCCCCTTTCCCAAAAGAGTCTATAGCAACAGAAGAATAAATATGCATGTTTGCAGTTAACAATCACGAAAAAACACTGGTTTCCCATGCTTTTTACAAAAGAGCAACATCTGCACGTAAGAACAGTGATTAATTTGCGACTCACATTTTCATTCATCAAGGTAAGATCAACACTAAGGTATTCAGAAGGAAGGATTTCAGAGTTTAATGTTTTAAATGCTAATCAGCCCTTTCTATATGATTAAAAATTAAAGATTAAGAAGTAAAACTTTTTAAAAAGGCATTCTTTTTTTTTTTGATGGCTTAGGTGCATTTTATTGGTTTACAAGACATTATTTCTTAAAGCAAGTTAAAATTGTACTATGCACACAGTAGTGATAATTGAGCTGTTGACTAATCACCAGAATGAAATCATTGAAAACAATAAAAAGTTATTATTGGAATATTTGCCTTTTAAAATGATCTATGCTTTTCAATGATAGTATTATTTAATTTAATATTGTGAATGAAAAGTCATTGTGTGGATTATTACTGTGTGTCCTTGAAAAAGTTCTAGAGATATTTGGACTATCAGGTTATTCTTTCATTGTTACTAGAGGATGGGGTATATTTTATCTCTGATATATTATAGTCTTTATGTTACAAGACTTAGATAGGGATACGCTTTAAAAAAGTGAGACTAGCTCATTAATCTTGTACCCTAAAATCTATGACCTATCCTTATTTCTTTTCTCACTGATTCTAGCCAGATGTCCTTAAACAGAACTCATCCTGTATGCTACGTTTCAGTCCACACTCTTTCCCCCATCTATGTAGCTTTGTAGAAAGCAATTTGGCTTTGTAGTCAGGTAGCTGTGGTTCAGACCCAGGCTCTGGCATGTTCAGTGTTACCTCGGAAAACTGCTTTAAACCATGAGCATCTCTGCTTCCTGTTCTCTAGCTGGGATACTGATGTCTATCCAGAATGTTATTGTGAGATTTACTTGATGGTATATATAAACCGACTAACCTAAAAAACTATCTTATAGTAAATGGACAACAGTTGTTTTTAGCTTATTTTTTAAGTGAAACATTTTTCAGAATATCGTATAAACTATACATAAACTCAGGATTAACTAACTGTGCCCTGAGAACGTAACTAAATTTCCATTATTCATCCATGTTGGATCTTCTAAAACAGACCAGTCAAGTCAATGCTATTTTAAGTTTACGTGGATTGTTTTCTCTGGGATCTAGTCCTCTATCTTGAAACCACTAGCATTTTTTTCTCCTTTAAAATTTTTAATGTTCTTCTATGCTTTACATTTAACAGCACTACATATACGAAGTAATGCCTTCCCCGTACAAACTGCCTTTTCACGCTCAGTATCTGATACCATAATATCAGGCATTCACTTTCACATAAGCTCTTTGAATTATTCCCATTCTAAATTCAAAGACAAACAAGGACACTTCTTAATTATCTCAAAGTAGGAGAAAAGTGTACTTTTATTCACAATGCATTTTTTTTTCCCATGAGGCAGAGAGGAAAAGTAAAATGAAAGGAGTCCATCATAAAATTCAAAGAAATTGGTTGTAATAATGCTTGGCTTTTAAATCTAGGGAAATAGCAATGAAGAATCACAGTAATCAAATTTGGCCTGAATGGAGTTCTGTGTAATTAGTACATTACACTTAATGATAATGATCTTGTATTTTATTTAATTAATTTATTTATTTACAAATGACTACCGTACTGCACCTGGATACTTTGCAATAATTAAAATAATTTTGAAAAGTACAAAATGAATCTTGAATTGAAAAGGCTCACCAGTTTCCCATACTGATAAAATAAACTCAACTAATTAAAAGCCAGGACTCATTTTCAGCTTGCGCTGGGCTGGGAGTTCTGGCACATCAGTTTATTTCTAAGTTAGAGTGATGTCCACATACACAGCAATTTTCCTAATAGTTTTATTTAAAGAGCCAAAATTCTAAGTGGCAGCAAATTTTAGCTATGAAAAGGCGATTATAGGGAAAAATAATGAGAAAGATACATATTCCTGAGCAGTTGTTTTTTATAACTTCATTAATCAAATATATATTCGGGACCCACTGTATATAATACAATGTCCTTTTTAATACAAAGGTATTTTTCATCTGGCATGGTTTTTCTGTCTTCAGTATACTTGAACTCTTGCAAGAAAGATAAGTACATTTATAAAATATTACATGTCAAAATAATACAAATGGTATTAGAAAACACTACAAAATAAAAGCACAT
>NW_011888854.1:1101448-1103748 GCF_000151845.1 Pteropus vampyrus
TTCCCCCATCTATGTAGCTTTGTAGAAAGCAATTTGGCTTTGTAGTCAGGTAGCTGTGGTTCAGACCCAGGCTCTGGCATGTTCAGTGTTACCTCGGAAAACTGCTTTAAACCATGAGCATCTCTGCTTCCTGTTCTCTAGCTGGGATACTGATGTCTATCCAGAATGTTATTGTGAGATTTACTTGATGGTATATATATAAACCGACTAACCTAAAAAACTATCTTATAGTAAATGGACAACAGTTGTTTTTAGCTTATTTTTTAAGTGAAACATTTTTCAGAATATCGTGTAAACTATATATAAACTCAGGATTAACTAACTGTGCCCTGAGAACGTAACTAAATTTCCATTATTCATCCATGTTGGATCTTCTAAAACAGACCAGTCAAGTCAATGCTATTTTAAGTTTACGTGGATTGTTTTCTCTGGGATCTAGTCCTCTATCTTGAAACCACTAGCATTTTTTTCTCCTTTAAAATTTTTAATGTTCTTCTATGCTTTACATTTAACAGCACTACATATACGAAGTAATGCCTTCCCCGTACAAACTGCCTTTTCACGCTCAGTATCTGATACCATAATATCAGGCATTCACTTTCACATAAGCTCTTTGAATTATTCCCATTCTAAATTCAAAGACAAACAAGGACACTTCTTAATTATCTCAAAGTAGGAGAAAAGTGTACTTTTATTCACAATGCATTTTTTTTTCCCATGAGGCAGAGAGGAAAAGTAAAATGAAAGGAGTCCATCATAAAATTCAAAGAAATTGGTTGTAATAATGCTTGGCTTTTAAATCTAGGGAAATAGCAATGAAGAATCACAGTAATCAAATTTGGCCTGAATGGAGTTCTGTGTAATTAGTACATTACACTTAATGATAATGATCTTGTATTTTATTTAATTAATTTATTTATTTACAAATGACTACCGTACTGCACCTGGATACTTTGCAATAATTAAAATAATTTTGAAAAGTACAAAATGAATCTTGAATTGAAAAGGCTCACCAGTTTCCCATACTGATAAAATAAACTCAACTAATTAAAAGCCAGGACTCATTTTCAGCTTGCGCTGGGCTGGGAGTTCTGGCACATCAGTTTATTTCTAAGTTAGAGTGATGTCCACATACACAGCAATTTTCCTAATAGTTTTATTTAAAGAGCCAAAATTCTAAGTGGCAGCAAATTTTAGCTATGAAAAGGCGATTATAGGGAAAAATAATGAGAAAGATACATATTCCTGAGCAGTTGTTTTTTATAACTTCATTAATCAAATATATATTCGGGACCCACTGTATATAATACAATGTCCTTTTTAATACAAAGGTATTTTTCATCTGGCATGGTTTTTCTGTCTTCAGTATACTTGAACTCTTGCAAGAAAGATAAGTACATTTATAAAATATTACATGTCAAAATAATACAAATGGTATTAGAAAACACTACAAAATAAAAGCACATTTATAAGAGGAAAACAATGTCTGAATGATAAAAGAACTAAAAGTTTATACTTCTTAATAAGAATAAAGCAAATCTTACATAGTAGCTAGGATTCAAATGTTATATACACTGTATAAGATAAAATGTTGATTTAGAACAAGGCAAGAAGGTGAGATTGCAGTGGCTAACAATACATATAAACTAAGAAGATGTATATGTTATTATACAGATAATAAACTATTCATAATTTATAGTAAGGAAAGACTTATTTATCACTGAGGTCAGTGATTCTGAGAGACAGATCACAGTTATCTTCTGAGGCAGGAGGGCTATAATATTCTTCGATGATGAGGGACACTTACACCGAGACTCTTAGGATAGAAATAACATTGAATACCAATGGAAAAAAACAAAAATTTTCGTGCTGCTTGAGGAGGTACCCAATGTGTTAAAGGGAACTCAAAACATTTATCCCAGCAATAGTTTTCTTACTTTATTCTCAAATAATTTTTAAATGTCAAGTCAAATTGACCTTAAGAATGAGTTGGGAAGTCTATTTTCTCTTTTATTTTTCAAAGAGTTTATAACTAGTATTAATTTGTTAGCTATTAGACATAATACAGCAGTGTGTTGTGTGTGTGTATGTTTGTGTATGTGTATGTGTGTGTGTTTAAATTATCAGTTCAATTCCTTTACTTGTTATAGGGTCATTCAGATGGTATATCTCTTCTTAGAGTCAGTTTTGGTAGTGTGTGTCTCTTGGAATTGTTCCATTACCTTTATGTATATAATTTCTTGATATACAATTGTTCATCATATTTTTTAATCCTATTTATTTTTGTAAGATCAGTAGTA
>NW_011888854.1:1104358-1114332 GCF_000151845.1 Pteropus vampyrus
AAGTGATATCATGTGGTTTTCAACTTTTTCTGTCTCCATTTAGCATGATTATCTCGAGATACATCCATGTTGTCACAAATGGCAGTATTTCATCTCTTCTTATGGCTGAGTAATATTCCATTGTATATATATACCACAGCTTTTTTAGCCAATCATCTATCGTAGGACACTTCGGTTGCTTCCGTGTCCTGGCCACTGTGAATAATGCTGCTATGAACATTGAACAAAGGTAATGCAAATACCTTTTCAGATATGAGTTTTCAAGTCTTTGAGTTAAATACCTAATAGAGGGATTGCTGGGTCATGCGGTAGATCAATTCTTAGTTTTTTAAGAAAACTTCATACTGTTTTCCACAGTAGCTGTACCAATTTGCAGTTGTTCACCTTTTTAAAGAACCAGCTTTTAGTTTCATTGGTTTTCTGTATCGTTACTCTATTCTCTATTTTATTAATTTATGCATGAATTTGAACACTTTCTTTTATTTGTTTTAGTTTTAGTGTGCTCTTCCTTTTCAGTTTCTTGAGGTGGAAGATCAGATCATTAATTTGAGATGTCTTCTTTCTTTAATATAGGCATTTACAGCTGTACATTTCACTATAAGCGTGACTTTAACTTCATCCCTTAAGATTGGGGTATATTATGTCATCATTTTAATTAATTTCAAAGTATTTTCTCATTTCTCTTTTGATTTCTTCTTTGACCTATTGTGACTTAGAAATGTGTTGTTTAATAATCGGATATTTTCGACTTTTCTAAATGTCTCTCTCTTATTGATTTCTAATTTCATTCCATGTAGTCAGAGAACATACTTTGAATTATTTCTCTTTATTAAATTTATTGGGGTTATTTTATAGCATAGCAGATAGCCTATCCTGGTGAATGTTCCAAGTGGAGTTGAGAAGAATATATTTTCTGCTGCTGTTGAGTAGAGTGTTTTGCAGATGTCTATTAAGTCCTGGTGGTTTATGATTTTGTTCAAGTCTTCTATTTTCATGTTGAATTTCTACCTAGGACTTCTATTCATTATTGAAAGTGGGGGTGTCGAAAGCTCCAACTCTTACTGTTGAGCTGTCCGTGTCTCCCTTCATTTGTTAGCTTTTGCTTTCTGTATTCTGATGCCTATTTTGTCCCTGTGTATGGGTCATTTTTCTTGTTTGTTAAGTGTCTCTGGATTTTTTTGTTTGACATTTTAGATAATATATTGTTCCAGCTCTTGGAACTGCCACCCTCAGGGGCTTGTTATTCTTATTTGCTTGTTTGCTTTTTAGTTTCTGTCTGAATTATTAGTAGGCTCTATCCATCCCGCCATGTCCCCGGAGTGTTGAGTGTCTCTGTTGCTCCTCTTCAGGGGTTGCAGCCTGGGCTGAGCCGACAGTCCCCTTGGGAGGACAGTGGCTTTGATGGGCTTGACCGTGACTGTTTCTTTTCCTGACCAAAACCAGGTGTTAAACTGCACAAACTGATGGGTGATTGCTTTATTGTTTTCAACAATGCTTTGAGGAAACAAATTGCTTTACAAAGAAATTCAATCAAATTCAGGCTCCTTTGAAGAAATGGTTTCTAAGGTTAGTGTTCGAGAATTGTTCTCAGTCCTCCTCCTAGATGTCTCTTTCCCTGGTTCTGTCTTGCAAACTAGCTGGACTACACTTTCGCCCTGTATCATCCATATATCAATCAATTTCCTCCCAATCGTTTTTCACCACAACCTCCCTATTTCTGAGACAATCCTTAGATTTGAATTACTTCACACTCTGTTGTAAACGAAGTTACTTCCTTTGGGGGAAAAAAAAAAAATGAAAAGCTTTTTGTTTTATGGCCTGCTTCTCCCCACAGGCAAACTCCCTGAGCTATCCATCTGGAGCTGGGGCAGGGACAATGGCATTCAACCCCCATGAGTGACAACACCACTTTAGGAACTGGGTGCCAGGTGGGAGGGCAGACGCCTTCGATCTTCCCATCTTCTGACTCATGGCACGGAACCATCACCTTACAGGCCAGAAATTTAGAAAATTAACGTTGAGAACAGAGTCGATATATAGCAGCACAGTAACTGGCTTGGATGTGTGAAGCCCGAGATACTAGTGAGGTTATAATACCAATGAGAATATAATTCTTCAGCCACACTCAGGTCTGTAGTCTGTAGCATACCAAAGGATAGTCACTAACACACATACAGTGTTTACTTACTATAAAAATCCTAGTGCTCATATTTTTATCTGTTGCTTTTGAATTATATAAGGCTGCATTATTGCCATTATACACATGAGGAAACTGAGACTGAAAGGTTTAAATTGTTTTGCTTTTTTCACAGGGTTAGTAAATGACAGAGCCGGAATTCAGACATAAGCCATCGATTTTCAAATCCTTTAGTTTTTTAAATAAAACTTGTTACTTTTAGACAACTGTTAAAATGTTCAGTTATTTTAAAGAATTAATCACAATATCAATTCATGTAAAGTTTTAAAACATATAATCTCTGCTAGTGAATTAAAAGGTAAAATATGCCATTTTGCTCAGATTACAGGTATAAAATGAATGAGCTCTAAGTCTACTAGTTCTAATGTTCTCAGACCAGCCTTAAATGCCAGACTCTGAATTGCACAGTACTGCCCCATTTTCATGAATTAATAGGTATTTGAGGAATAAAAATTAGGTAACAAAAATTATGCAAAAAATATGCAAAATTGATTCTTTCCAAGTTTAGGATCAAGGCTAATAGTTCTGTATCCATTCTGCATCTGGATAGTTTCATACTACAAATATCTTCCTGATTTAGAAAGCAGTTCAAGTCTCTGCATTTACGCCATTCATTTACAATTTGAATGAAGCTCTGTTTGAAATAAAATTTACCAACTGGTGCACTAATGTTTGGTAGGCAAAGGGTATTAAGGTGGAGTGGATATATCAAAACAATCTCAAGAGCCACCTGACCTACCCTCATTCGAGATTCTGGAACACTCACATACACATATAGAAAATGAAGTTTATTACTTTGAGAAAGGCACATTTGGAATAAATCTATTAAAGTCTCAAGTGCTCTCTCCACTTCATCCTGCTCCCTTTCACATACACACCCTTTGATAGCCATTGGGATATACAGAAAAATAATATTAAAAGTGATCTTAACTTTCAAATCGACATTAAAAATTGTGTCTTAACCCCATCCCCAACACTGACACACATGGAAGAGCTGATCGATTATTAAATAATTTTAGCTGAATTAATGAGTTTCAAATTTGAGAAAAGTTACCTTTTATTTTGAGGAAGGAATCTGTAAGAATTTATGTAGGATACAAACTAACTGATCCATAATATCAACACTATCAGTTCTTTTTTAAATGCATACATTAGGAATTTTCTTCTTAATTGATTGGCCAATAAATGTTGAAATGTTCTATTTAGAGATAGTAGCAAAACAAATATTGACAAAATATGAATAAAACCATTTAAAGTAGACCTACATATGGATGGAAAGATTTTTTTCCTTGCTTTGTAAGCTAATATTTTCATATTTGGTGATGTGTTACTTGCATATGCTTAATGGGAGTGGTCTTCTTAAAAACAATTTTATAAAAAGTATCAAAATAGGAAAATACTACAGTCATGGGAAATTTTTTGAAAATAGAACGAGATAAATTATGGATGTAGGTGACAGATATCTGTGTGTCTCTGGGAAAGGAAACACAACTAATCTGTAATTGATAGCAAAAAAAATCGACAAAGTCAGGGACAATTTGTGTGGAGACCAGAATGCATTATTTAGATCTTTTAATGGTTTATTCATGTTTTTCTTCATGTGATTTTTGGAAGCTGCCAAAAAAAAAAAATTAATGATTCCCATGAAAGGCTATTTTTCCTCTTTTCTCCCCTGCCTCTCCACCTCATCTTCCTTTCCAGGTAGTGTGCTTGGCATATAGTCCCAGCCCTTGATAACGGTGGGAATGTGAGGAGGAGTGGCTTAATTATAATACCAGATAAATGTTTTTATAAAGCACAGAGGGAGAGTAATTAGTCTTTTCTTTAAGAAGTCAAAAAATGCTTCAGTGAAGAGGTGATCAAGTTTACTCAACCGCAGGCTTTAAATTAATAGCAATCAAAATACTTTGTACTCTCAAACTCCATTGCCTTCCTCTCTCTCCCTCTCTCTTTCTCTTCTATTTATGAGATCTTCATGGAAGCAAATGATACATTGTTCAAGGACATGCTTATGGTTTGTGATGGGACCAGAATCTGGCACCAGGTTGCCCAAATTTAGTTCAGCCGCAGAAATGTTGGCTTATCACAGGGACAAAAGAGTGTTATATGTGCTATTTAACTTAAAACTAGAAGTTTTCAATAAGAAGCAATTAGTTAGGAATGATTAGGTAATATGCATTTTTAAACACAAAATGAATATGTGAAAAGAAATGATGTTATTTCAAGCTCATTGTATTTTCCATTTAACAAGGTGTTTTTCTTGTATGTAGGTGATATTTGTTTACTAGTAGGAGATGCACTCCTATTGAGCAAGATGTCAGAAAATCATTATCCTAGCAGCTGGAAATTCACTTGAATTGGAGTTTGTCCAGAGAAAATAATATGCTAAATAATGACCCAATCTTTTCCACGTAAATGTGGTATAATAGCATAACAAAATGATTATTTCCTATATTATGATTAAGAAAAAATATGAATTCTATAACTGCAGTGAATGAATTAATCTAATGTAATGATTTTGTTTTTAGGGATAAAGAATGGTGATGTATATCATTTGTTTTTCGTTAGTAAAAAATAGTATATTTTACTAATATTTTTACTAATACTATATTTTTATGATATTTTTACTAATTTATGAGTAAAACTATATTTAAACTAAAAAAAGTTTAGGAAAGTATATGATATAGTAGTTAATTCAGTTATAACATATGAAACAAACCCAACACAATCTATTTAGGCCAATGTCGAGATGTATCATATATCATTCACAACAGCTATTCATGCAATAACACATTGACAGCGGTAACCACTCACAATAGCCTAAAACTGTTGCAAGTTTTTGATTACTTGATAAAAATATTTAATATCTTTATGATTATTATACATCATATAAGAATGCGAATTAAAAGGAAAAATATTCTGTTGAATTTAGAGTATATTATACAGTATTTTATGAGAACAGCGAAAATTGAAGAAGCCCAGAAATCTCAATTTTATTATTGTTTTATTATGTTTTTTAATAGAATCAGTGTGTGTGTATGTCATGATACATGATATGAACTCAATTGTGTAGGAAATATTTTCTGACTCTACAAAAAAACTGTTCCCTTTCACTTCTTCTTTTCCTCTCTCATTTCCTAAGAACGTCCTTTCTAATATTCATTACTTTGGTTTAAGCGGGATATTTTGAGATATACCTATTGTATCTGCTCTCCTCTTCCCCGCTTCTTGGTTCAGCAATTATCTTGGTCAATCTCTAATTACAGTTGCTGAAGCTATGAGTCCCAGACTCACACAGATACCGCGGGATTGATGTGTAATGTCTTCTGCAGTAATGGAATGACAACACACTTATCACTGAATGGGAGCTGGTCTTAGTAAAGTACAAACTCCTTTGTGGCACTAGTTCTCATAATCTACTGCCAAGGGTAGTGGCGTGGTGATTGTTTTGAGCATCTGTTCCCTAGGTCTCCACAGAGAGAAATCTCCTTGGTCATAAGTAGCTAAGAAAACTGTGTCTTGTTGAGTTTATAACTTGGAACCACAGATACTTACTCATCCTTCCTTAATTCCTCCTTCCAAGCTTAACAGTTTCTCTTGTAAATGTCCGAAGTTAATAATTACACACATTTTTTCATTGACAGTGAAACACATCTCCTATTCTCATATGGATGTCTACTGCAAATGCATCAAATGTGTCATCATTACTCTCTTTAAGAGTGAAGCAATTTTTAATGCCTTACATTTGATTTCTTTCCTTTTGAAGAAAATAACTTTATATCTACCACAATACGGCATGGTTAAAAAAATTGAAAAATCAATTAAAATCAATTGTGCATTCTGATAAAAGTAAAAACAATCAAATATTTTGTCATTTTACATACAAATGCATTTGAGATTTTCAAGTAGTTACTTAAGACTTGAACAGGAAGAAGGCAATCAAAAAGAGAAGAACAATTAAACAAAAACTCATTTTTTTCCCCTAACTCACAGTGTTGTTGTCTAGGACCAGAAAGTAGGCTAAATATAAGTTTCTTGATGAAGGACATTGTATTTTCATTCTTTCGTGTATTTATTCAATAAAATGCATTAAAGATGTTTTAGGTATCAGTAACTGTATTCTGGGCTACTGATAATAAGGATGGGAAACCTTTGTCATTGTTCTGAAATGAACAGGATAAACGTAATAGCCAATATTCAATGAATATTTAGTACTCTTAAGGGACTTGCATATATTAACTCATTTGTTCTTCACGAGAACCCCACAGGTTATTGATGAGGAAACTTACCCTTGTCACATAGAAGAGTCAAAGCCAGGATTCCAAACCACGTAGTTTGATGGTTCCAACTATTTAACTTACTGAAACTAGGCACAATCTCACTTGAAATCTGAAAGCCTCCATTGTAGAAGAGGTAATAAAATGTATATAAATATCCAAAAGTTCAATCTAGGTTAGGACTTACCTAAAAAGTTCTCGAAATAGTCTTATTTAATTCTCACAATAACCTTAGGAGGTAAATAGGATAACTATCTTATAAATTGGAAAAATAAAGCCCAGAGGGATTAAATAGTTTTCCCTCATGTGTAGTTACTCAGTGGCAATCCAGTCTTTGAAAATAAGGAGCCTATCTACGGAGTAATCCTTATAAATTATTAGTAACACAAATAACTTGTCACTAGTAGCCAATCATATGCTTCATTTCTTCTTGCTGACACTATAATGCTAAATGCATTCCTTAATCCATTTCCAATGACGTGTTTAAATTTACCTCCGAATCTATTGTCAGACAGCTAACCACACAATAGGATCATCCTTCCTCATTCTTAAGTACTGCACAAGAGAAAAAGGACTTGAACTTTCAAAAGAACAAAATGCCAAATGGAAATTCTCTTTTCCTCTGAACTCAGTTCATAGTCTCCTACCCTCTTCCTATGTAACAACCTATTTTAAACCCTATAATTAGATTTTTCAATTCTCAGTCCCTTGGAAAATCTGACCCTTTTTCGCAAGGGAAAAATATGCCTACCTTCTTACCTAGCATACCGCAGCAATACAGATGGGAGTCAGAATCAAAACGTGGTTGTCCCCCATGGAGGCACAGTTGTTTCAGATGACAGTGGAGATGTGAATGGGACTGTAAGCTCGATAGTGGAGCAGAAGTTCGGTGCTCTCTAACAACTTTATTTAGCGATTCCCTTCTATAATTATTGAAGCACCACGTCCACCTACTCAACTGATCATTAATTATCCCTACAGTTAATAAAAGCTCCTTTTTTTCTGAACTAATGTATTGGCTTCGAATTCTGCAGTGTCACTATTTAATTTTCATTGTCAATTGCAAATGTTGAAAATAAATACCATCGCCTGTTATTTAAACAAATCAGACTGTTGGACTTTTGGGGGCAGTGATTAACAAGCAGATGGTAGATAATCATTTTTCTTCTCACGATTCTACATGGACGAACTTTGCAAACTCTGACCTTACCTCCTCTATTTCCATAGGCCTCACTGGACACAAGCCGGGAGAAGCAGTTTTCTTTCAAATTTATGAACCAGGAACAATTCATTCACATATTTAATCCCTCTTCAGGCTTCCGGATTCATCAGAATCAGGAAGTCCCCAAGGTCTCCGCACCTACCGCAGGACAGTCCCTCTTAGAAGACTCCTGCGTGAGTCTCCCCAACAGGCCCCATTACAGAGCTAAGAAAATCTGTCTTGATTCTAGGATTCCAGTTTAAAGAAGTCTTTTTCAGTTGATCGCAATGAACGCCTGCGGAGAATAAAACTCTGCTTTTCCTTATGTCCCCTGAGATCTTGGGAGAATTCAGAGCCTCCGGTGCATCCTCTAAAATTTAAACTCAATACACATTTCTGAAGTTTCAGATAAATTAAGTGATTTAATATTAGAACATTTGTTTGCAATCATGATATCATAGCCATTAACTAGCTCTATAACTTTGGTGACATCACTGACTGTCTCTGACATCAGTCTACTTATCTGTACAATGAAAGAACCAAAGATTGCTACTAAAGTTACAGTATAGATCATGTCTCATTACTAAAGTTTACTTTAAATCTAACATTATTATTCATATCTTAACAATCCATCAAGTATTTTATAGATTCATCCCATCCTTTATTGCCATAATTCTAACTGTGTCTTAATAGTCACTAGTTCTAGCTTTTTCTGATTCCAATCTGTTATTCACAGTGAGGTAAGAAATATTTCTGTCAGGCAATTCTGATCATGTCATTTTCCCTCAAAATAGCCTTTAGGTTATAGGTATAAATCTTAATCTCCAAATGTAATCAATCTCTAAATTCCTTATTAATCAATGTCTGATTACATGCACACATACTGAACTGCTTTGCATTGCTCAACAATTACATCGCATCTTCGTTCCTGCTCAGGGTCTTTGAGAAGGATTCTGATTATATTCAGAATGTTTTTGCTCTTCATTCTTTGTTTGCTGACTCTTACAATTCCTTCAGGATTCAGCTGAATGATTATTTCCTGTTGGGAGTAACTTCTCTAAAATCTTTCATCCAAGTTAGAGCTCAGTAACTTTGTTATCTTTTCGTATAGTACTTTATTTTTCACTTTGATTGCTACCATTATTTTTATTTTTATTTTTTTCCTTCCAGTTATATTGAGATAAAATTGATATACGACAGTGTATAAGTTTAAGGTATGTAGCATAATTACTTGGCATACACATGTTGTGAAATGATTACAACAATAAGTTTAATTAACACGCATCATCTCGTATAGTTATAAAAAGTAGTTTTCCCTTGTGATGAAAATTTTTAGGATCTAAACTCTTGGCAACTTTCAAATGGACCACACAACAGTGTTAACCATAGTTGTCACGTTTACGGGACATCCCAAGGACTCACCAGGACTTGTTTATCTTATAATTGGAAGTCTGTACCTTTTGACTCACTTCACCCAATTTCTCCACCACCTACCCCACTGTCAACCTTTGGCAACCATAAATCTGACCTTTTTTATATGCACTTATTTTTTTTAAGATTCCACATATGAGATCACATCTTATCTTTCTCTCTCTGACTTATTTTACTTATCATAATGCCTTCAGGTCCATCCATGTTGTTGTGAATGACAGGATGTCCTTCTTTTTTATGGCCAAATAATATCCCATTGCATATATGTACCACATTTTCTTTATTCATTCATCTGTTGATGAACACTTAGCCTGGCTGCTGTAAATAATGCTACAATGAATATGGGGTACAGATAACTCTAAGACCTGAAACCATAAAATAGAAGAAAACAGGAAAAAGCTTCTTAATATGGGTCTTGGCAGTAATTTTTTGGATATAATGCCTAATGCACAAGCAACAAAATCAGCAAGCAGGACTACATCAAACTAAAATTAGCTCTACACAGCAAAAGAAAAAACAAAATAAAAAGACAACTTATGTAATGGGAGAAAATATATGCAAATCATGTGTCTGATAAGGGATAATATCCTAATTGTATAAAGAATTCATACAATTCAATAACAAAAATAATGATAATCCATAAAAATGGGAAAAATACCTGAATAGACATTTTTAAAAGAAAATATTGAAATGTATTCACATAGTACTTTAAACTTAACTCAGTCAAAATATTAACCTTTTTTAGTTTTTTAGTTACTATCTAAACACAAAATGTAAGTTTTGTAAAGCAAGATATTGAATCTTATTTGACTATTAATCTCATTGCATTAGCATTATTGTCTAACTCATAAAAATGCATACATAAATG
>NW_011888854.1:1115209-1119742 GCF_000151845.1 Pteropus vampyrus
AACAGTAAAGCAGACTCCCATGAAGTCAACACATTTGAAAGGACTCGTCTTTTAGTAAAGAGATCGATCTGGTTATAGCCAAACTCACATTCCTTTCTTAAAATAATTTATGTTATTCTAAAAACAACTAAGTTATTTTTAAATGTTAACTCATAAGTGATCAACTGCTGCCATTGCAGTAAAATTTATTTCCTCAGCCAATAGAGAGCATATTGAAGGAAAAAGTTGGAATATTAATTCATCTATAATATTGAATTCCATACACCATGATTGACATAGTAATCTTGTTTTTAAGATTAGAAAAAATTAAGGAAATTTTCATTTTTGAGAAAATATAGTAATTTGTATTTGTGTGATCACTATATAGGGTTTTTTGTTTGTTTTTTTGTTTGTTTGTTTGTTTTAGGCGAGGCAACCCTTGTTTGACCCCACAGATTGCAAGGACCTTGTCAGCTTACAATCCCTTACTTTTTATTTTTTACACCTACAGCACCTGGTCCTCCTAGGTGGTCCCCCATCCAAGTACTAAGCAGGCCCGACCCTGCTTAGCTTCCCAGATCAGACAGGATCAGGCTTGTTCAGGATGACATGGCCGTAGACTTATATGTAGGTTTTTAAAAATATATATCTTGAATAATGTTTCCACCTTAAAGAAGTGTTTTTTGCTTGTTTGTTTGTTTGCTGGCAATGGTTTCTGAATGGTTCAAGCATAAGCAAGCACAAGGGATTTTCATGGTTTAGATCCAAGACTGAAAGTGGGCATTGTGTGTTAAATTTTTCCATGTAACTAATTTTGAATCAAAGGAGGCTCTCTAGAAGTCTGGTGGGGTGCTATGCTACTATCATTTTTTAGCCACTATGATTTAATTGAAAGAATGAGGACCTTGAGGTCAAATACATAGGACTTTGACTCTTTCCACTACTTACTGTTTGTGTGAATTCAGTCAAATTACTTCTGTGCTCATAGCCTCACTTCATCCTTGGGAAAAGAATAAAATACTTAACATTGGAACTGGTATTTTTGAAAAATATAATACATGAATAGGCCAAATAAATGAAAGAGGTTTTCAAATGTTGGCCTTTTACCAGTAGGTTAGGATCTTTAAATTCACTGGATTCAATTCTTTCAATTTGTGTATGATTTGGTAGGAGATAGAAGATACTGATTTAAGAATTGCTTGTTATAGCTCATATCGTGATGAAATCATTAGCTCGGGATTTATGTTTTTCAATTCTGATTCCTCACCTATGTAATGTTGCTAATAACTTTCATATGATTACTGTAATAATATATGTTAATGTGAATTGCACAGGTAAATAAACAGTAACTAATATACATAAATTTTATTTCATTGGAATTTAAATAATTGTTTGATTTTAATTAAAACAATGGCAAAGTGATAAAAATGATTCGTGCAAAAAGTATTGTCATTCATGCTGAATAACACCTCCAGTTAAAATCATTTATTTGACACCTGAACCCAATGAGTTGGTTTTACTTGGCAAAAATTAAGGTCGAATTTCTTTCTAGGCTAGAACCTCATTTTATCTTTACCCTTCATTATTGGTATACTTTTCACATTATTATAAAGGTCAGCAGAACCCACAGAGTAAAAAGGAAATTAATGGATTTCAAATCAGGAAAAAAAAAAAGAAACTGAACTTTACTCAGAATTCTGCGGTGGCCCTCTTCACTACAGTGTTTCAGGGAAGAACTCGCCAGTGAAATTTGCAGAAGAACTTATATAAATAGGGTAAAGTGCTTTTATGAAGTGAGTTTTAAACATTAGTTCTCTCTTCTCTCTGGTTTAGTATATTGAGATAATAATTGTTAATTCTCCCGCTATTTGTCACTCACATATAACTATCTCATATCATATGCATATTCTACATAAATATTTATCTTTATGTCTAGTTATTCATTCATAAATAAACAGACACATAGAGACACATATATTTGGCACATATAAAATATATTACATATAAATACATATGAAAAGATATTTTTGTTTCTATTATTTGTTTCTCTTAGGGGAAAATGACACTTCTTAGCCTTGCCTCATGTTGACATGTCTTAGTGTCCAGTGAAAGTAAAGTATGTCTCTAACCACAACTGTTATTTTGACAAGAATATCATTTAATTATGAAATGTAGATCAATTCTGATGTCTTTTCTCATTGCCCAATTTGACTTTCTTTTAGGATTCTTAGCTGTGTTGTATACCACCCTGCTCCTCTTTCCCACAGTCTTTCTATTTTCATATCAATATTATTGCTTAAAGTACAGTCTATTATCAGTGTTGATTTCTTGTATTCATCCTTTGGTTTTAAGTCGGAGTCACATTTCTGTAAGAGAAACACTCATGGAAAATGTAATTTAAAATGCACATATGCCCATTGTTTCTTTCTAAAAATGTGACATACTAAAGAAGTATCAAAATGGAAAAGTAGGCTCTGACTAAATACAAATATAACATTTATTTTCTATAAAACAGCTGCAGAATTGTCAATACTTTATTACTATGAACCTCAAAGCTTTTATAGTATAAATTTAATGAGAATCTTATGTTTAAAACCAAAACATGTATTTCGGAAAACATTTTTTTTTTTCAGTGTAACTGTAATATCATTAAATAAGTTAAAATAAAATATCTAGAACTATTGTTCAATAAGTAGACTTTAGTTAGTTTTCACGTTTTTTCCTAGCATTAAAAAAACTCAATCTATATCAACATACGTAGGTCGAATGTAGATTCCATATAAAATTTTTAAATATAATTTGATATGAGTTAGGTATTACTTGGCACTTTAATCTTATTTTAAGTAAATCGACACATGTAAATTTACTTGTACTGTGTGCAGTTCGTTATTTTTAGAAACATAAGTTACATTGAATAGTCTAAGGGAATAAAAGCTTAATTTGTTTACTGCTACTACTTATTTTTGAAAAGCATAAGTGTGATTTCAATGGACATAATTAAAATATAAATTTACTCCCATGGCTCTTTTTAAAAATCATTTCTATCCTTACACTAATTCAAAGTTTATGTTGAAATACCAATTTTTTCATCATTAGCACTTAATTGCTACATATATTCCTAATGTTGGTCAGTGAGATGGATGAAAACGTCTTCTCTAAATGTGTCTTTGGTTCACTGTCTGAGCTTTAATATCTCTAGGAACACACATATACAGATGCTTCTGATCTTTATGTAACAGGTGAGAGGAGAGAATACATATTTTTTCTCTTTAAAATGTTTAAAAATTCTTCAGTAGTTACTACATTTGACAGAATATTAGCAAAAAACTACTGAATTACATTGTATAGTCAAGATTTTAACAAAAAGAATCTTATAGACACTAGTTAATATTTAAAAAAAATCAGAAAAAACGATAACTTGCGGGGAATTGTGATTGCGGGTCCAAAAAAAAATTAAATCCACTTTACATTACCCCCCATTCCCTCTAAATTCTCAAATTAGCTTTACAGTAATGTTGTTTTGCTACCAACCCTTACAATTTTAGGGTCACTTTTTTTTTGTTTGTTTGTTTAACCACACCACAATTCTAAGATGGACTGGGCAGTCTTACATTGCTATGTTATTCTTTGGATAATCATTAAAGCTTCTAATTTGCTTACGATACTTCAGCTAAATTAAATAATTTGGGGAATAAGCTGGCAGGATGGTCTCCTCATTAACTGTTGCTAAGTGATGTGATTAGTGAGTCTCAACTCAGTCTTTATGTCAGCATTCATTATCCTATTTCTTCATGAATGATTCCAGTTTATTTATACCCACACACTGGCATCACTATTATTTTGCAATGGGCAAACTCTCACAATCAGAGCCACAAATATTTAGGTATATTGAAGATAAAATACCTTTTAGGATTTTGGAGTGAATATTAATTAGAGGAATCATTTATAATTCATGAAAGGAAAAAATACCCAGTTTCACAAATAGTGTATTTTATTTTACTTATTTTATATTTCAGTTTATTTTATCGGCATTATATTTTCTTTACATTGTCAAAATATTATTTTTATGTCTCCTAAATTTATGAGATATAAAGTAAATAATATTGATTAGCTAGATTTTATAATTAAGACACAAATGATTTTAAATTAATCTACGTATTTATATTTTAGAAATTTTTCATTTCAAATGAAGTATTTATACCTCTTCTCTTCTGTAGGTCTCTTAAAAAACAAAATACTGTTTCATTAGAGAAAGTTTTAGTCTTTGGTTTAGTAGCATCCTTAAGAGCACAGGTATATATCTGATTTTTTTGACAAATATATAAATTCATAATCATCCATAATAAAAAAGAATACAAAACAAAAATGAGACTTTAATATTATTTTTTTCAATTTCCAAATAGTCTAAACCATACATGTACATGCACACTTTCGTTTTGTTTTGATGTTGATTTTTCTCTCTCCACTACAACTCACCTACAATTATGCACAAGAGTTTAATTATAATATAAACACAGTAAATTGGTTGCTCATGTAAATCTGTGGTCATACTGC
>NW_011888854.1:1119792-1127949 GCF_000151845.1 Pteropus vampyrus
TTTGTTTGTTTAACCACACCACAATTCTAAGATGGACTGGGCAGTCTTACATTGCTATGTTATTCTTTGGATAATCATTAAAGCTTCTAATTTGCTTACGATACTTCAGCTAAATTAAATAATTTGGGGAATAAGCTGGCAGGATGGTCTCCTCATTAACTGTTGCTAAGTGATGTGATTAGTGAGTCTCAACTCAGTCTTTATGTCAGCATTCATTATCCTATTTCTTCATGAATGATTCCAGTTTATTTATACCCACACACTGGCATCACTATTATTTTGCAATGGGCAAACTCTCACAATCAGAGCCACAAATATTTAGGTATATTGAAGATAAAATACCTTTTAGGATTTTGGAGTGAATATTAATTAGAGGAATCATTTATAATTCATGAAAGGAAAAAATACCCAGTTTCACAAATAGTGTATTTTATTTTACTTATTTTATATTTCAGTTTATTTTATCGGCATTATATTTTCTTTACATTGTCAAAATATTATTTTTATGTCTCCTAAATTTATGAGATATAAAGTAAATAATATTGATTAGCTAGATTTTATAATTAAGACACAAATGATTTTAAATTAATCTACGTATTTATATTTTAGAAATTTTTCATTTCAAATGAAGTATTTATACCTCTTCTCTTCTGTAGGTCTCTTAAAAAACAAAATACTGTTTCATTAGAGAAAGTTTTAGTCTTTGGTTTAGTAGCATCCTTAAGAGCACAGGTATATATCTGATTTTTTTGACAAATATATAAATTCATAATCATCCATAATAAAAAAGAATACAAAACAAAAATGAGACTTTAATATTATTTTTTTCAATTTCCAAATAGTCTAAACCATACATGTACATGCACACTTTCGTTTTGTTTTGATGTTGATTTTTCTCTCTCCACTACAACTCACCTACAATTATGCACAAGAGTTTAATTATAATATAAACACAGTAAATTGGTTGCTCATGTAAATCTGTGGTCATACTGCATATGCTAATTTTGAAAATACCATAAAATACATAAATATAAATTTTTTTATAAATCAAGGTATCATTGACTTTAATTTGGATGAACTCCCCTAGTGGATAAAAGTTAGATAAAATATGAAAATTATCTGCTGGAAAAAATCTGATTGCTAAAAGCTATTTTTAAAAAAAATGCCCTGTGTGGGGGTGGGAGTGAGTTTAGAATCATAAAACAATTACCTAAAAAGAGAAGAAAAGTTAGAGAGACGAAGCTTGCATTTACAGCCACTCTGCTGCTGTTCACTGTTCTGGAGAGATTTCTGAGTAGCTGGGGAGCTAAGCACACTTTTGCTGGGCCAGGAGCCACATTAGAGACCAGAAGCAAAATAAGCTGTCTTGGGAGTGAAACAACATAATCTTAGGCTATATAATTTTATATGCCATTTACCATACTAAATCCATAACTTACAAAACTTAATGGTCATGAATGAAAACAAAATAATTACAAAACAAAAAACAATAGACAATAGAGACAAGTACCCAGGATATTCTGGTGATGAATTATTATGTATAAATTGTGAAATAACTAAGCTTACTATACTTGAGATGAAGACAAGATCACAATGTTTATACAAATCTATAAACTATAAAAATAAACATTGATATTTCATAATTAAAAAGTAAATAAATTAAGATCTCAAAGGATGGTGTAATAGCAGATTAAACAAGTTAAGAGAGAATTAATGATTTGAAATGTCAAAGAAAATGTACCAAATGAACCATAGAGAAATGAAGACATATTGAAAAAGAAAGTAAAAAAAATAGAGATATAATTAGAAGACCTGAAATCCCTAAGGTAGATGAGAGAAGAAGCAATTTTTGAATAGGTAGTGACTGATAAATATCCAAAGTAGGAAACAGACAATAAGCAACACATTCAGGAAGCTCTTATAATCTCGAAACAAAAAGAAAATAGAAATTCATACCTTGGTGCCCATAGTAAAACTATTAAATTCAAAAAGTTAAAGATTAGATTTCGAAAACAACCAGATTAAAATAAAAATTACCTTCAAAACAACAAGAGTTAATGTGAAATATCACTCCTTAAGCAAACAATAAGAAATTAATGCCAATTTACAACTCTCTCCTAATAAAAATTTTCTTCAAAAATGAAAGGGGAAAAAAATTCAGACAATCAAGTTATTGAATGTGTCACTTACAAAAACAAATAAAAAAAACATTCAAAGATGTTCTTCAGACAAAAGGAAAAAAAAAAATCCCAGATGGCATTTTGGAGATATAGAAGGAAATGAACAGCTGTAGAAAGTAAATATGTGGGTAAATTTAAAAGAATTTTGACTATGTTAAAATACCATATTTTGGGTTTAAAATAAACATTGAATTTCGGTTCATTAGAATAGTATCACATAATCAAGAGGAGAGTAAATAGCAATAAATCCAGGTTATGTTAGATTTTGATAAAGTAGAAGTGGATATTTTTATTTCTTGTTAACAATTTAAAGGATGGAAGAAGTATATGATTATCACGATAGAAACAATTTTTAAAAATGAGATAAAATTATTAAAATGAGAGTAGAAAAAGAAAGAATAAGAAACAAAGGTTGGGAAAAATGGAAATAAGATCTTAAGACATTATTTGAAACAGAATATCAATTTAATATTAAATGTAAATGGGTTATAGGTTACACTAGAATATAAAGATTATTATACTGACTTAACACTACTTTAACAACTTGATTGTTTCAAGTTTAAGTGGAAAAGGTAAGTCATAAGTGTACGGAACTAGCCGGCAAATTTAGTTCCAGGAAAGAAGGAAAGGCAGTCTATGATTTTATCTGAGGTGATATTCTTACTCTTTTCTTCTGGTAGTGGACTTAGTATTATATTTCCTTTTCCAAAACTCATGGACTTTATGAGAATATAGTCTCTATGAGAATATAACTCACTGTTATAAATTAGCAGGATGAGATTCCCAAAATGTTAGGTGCATTCTGAGATAGTCCAGCTTAAAGAAGAGTTTATGGCATGTATGCAAATTTATATTGGAGCGCACTGAGAGTGCCTTAAAAAGCAATATAATGAAAAAAGAATGTATGGTTGCAGCTCAAACTAAAATGCAATAAAGGTTTTTAAGAATGTGGATTCAGGCCCAGCCATCTATGAGCTTACCAGCTAAAGTCACAAGGACAGAAACATCATATTCTTGGTTTACATATGCCAACAAAGGGGTTTCTCACATGTTTGATACTGTCATTGCCTGCTCTGGATTACAGAGGGAATACCAGCAGAGTATTTATTTATTTTATGAGATCTAACGAAACTTCTAAATGAATCTGTAAAGCCAGCTAGTTGGAAATAGAGAGGATAATATAGGTATGGTAGGAAAAGTTTACACTATAAAGATACTGTGGTGTAGAAATACTTCTGTTACCCAATCACAAATTTGTCAAATATTCAAAGCTGTCGAATGACTTATGAATTCACATCACTTTCAGTTACCATGAATAGTGTGCCTTTATTTTGCAGTTATAATTTATTTCTATGCTCAACTGTGTCAGTTTTTAATCAAACGTATTCTCATATATACCTTTTAACTTTTATTTGTGTACCACATACATTAGGTTGATAGATTTTGAAGGATCTCTCTCTCAACCATAAAAACAACTTCTATGGCATAAGGCATTGTCATGACGAACAGTGTTAGTGCTTGTTAATTAACAAATATATATGGATTATTTTTATTAATGTGTTTGCTATTATTGAACCTAATAAGCAATGGTGTGACTGAGGTTAGTTGGTGGAATGTTGCAGATGGCAGTGGAAAAATATCACATGAAGTAGTCTAGAAAAATTCAGAGTATAGGTATTTTACAGTTGGGATAATTGAACACTTTGAGAGCAAAGGATAAAAAGTAGGATGTAAAGAGCATGAGAAAGAAAACAAAAGATTGTGCACTGACATAAACATATAACTTTGATCTGTCTTGTGATATTTTCTAATGGTCTGTACTTTAAAAGTAGACCATATTGAATATACTGTATGTTTAGATATCATTTTATAAAGAGAACATTTGTTGTCTAACTTTTAAAATAATTTTGTAATTTTGGAATTATACTTTTGAACTTAGTTACATTTGAAGTAGATGTGTGTATATATATATATGCACATATATATGCATACGTGTGTGTATATATATATATATATATATATATATATATATACACACACACATTTGAAGTAGATCATATATATGTTTTTAATTGGATTATTATTTTTATAAATCATTGCTTTTCCAGGGCTAGTGTTACCTGAAGAATGCAAAACACTAAATAATTATGTGCCTAATAGACTACAAGACAAAAGATTAGAATAAGATACTTTAATTGAAAGTAAAGACTTAAAATTTTTTGAAAACCATTGTAACCAGACGTCAAAGAAAACTTAGACTGCTCTTATCTCAACAGACTGCCAGAAGCTATTTTCCTCACACTAGCTAAAGACAGACCAATTAAGAAAATGCAAAACACTTTGATGTTAGATAAAGAAAATGACACTTCAGATCTATGATAAACACCTTTGGAGATAATGTTATTCAAATTTGAGGTTTCTGGAAAAGGAACCATTTGTTCCATGGGCACAGTAACAAAAACACTCCACTACTACCAAATTAATTTCCGCAGAGAAGGTCTCGTCCCCGCTGATCCATTCTGTCCTTCACATCTTATCGATTTACCTGTGGAAAGAGGAATGCTATGAAGATAAGCCCTTATCTCAGAATATATCATGGAAGTGTAGGAGAGAGGCTAAATGCAGAATGAAAACTATGGAACAAAATCATCAATCTTGTGTATGTTTGGATTAGTGGAGATGGCAGATAATCACGTCTGGAGGAAGAGAGTTGCCAATGGCTGTCAAGGAAGTAGTTTTAAGAAGAAAAAAACAGTTCAGACTATCTGGGTGATGGGGAGGAATAAGCAATTATTTGTAAACTATTAATTATCTGGGACTTCCTATTCCCATTTTATGGTACTTAAAACGATGACAATTTGCATCCATTTATATTGATTTTCTTTTTACCAATTAATTAATGAGTCTCGATGTGGTAAGACACTGCATTATTAATGGCATAAATATACTCCTGGTAGAAGATATACATAAATACATAACTTGTTTCTATTTTTCTAATTGTTCCCCATAAATATATTTAAATTAATAATGTTAATAAAATCAGTGTCTTGTTCTTAAAACATTTTATGTATATGTACATATAATACTTTCCTATAGACTATAAAGACAATAATAAGTTTGGTTATTTTACATAAAAGGATGAAAGAAGCAACACTTTTTATTACTTATTTTAGTATGAATATGTCCCCGCAAATTTAGTTAACACTTTCTTAAAATCTAAGGAAGTCAGTGGCTAAATGTGTAAAACCTCTTAGGTATCTTTATGCTGAACATATATGTCCTTTATTGTCACTTAATTTATTTGCTATTTCCTTTATCTGATATTCATTAATCTGCAAGATTATTTTTCCTTGGCCAAGAGAATATCTGATAATTTTTGTTAACTTCAATTGTGGAGCAGGATGATCATAGTTTGGACTGAGAATGATTTATTTTTCTAATTCTGCAGTATATGGCATTGTGTGATATAGAAGTCTAATTGTGATGATTTTATTTGTATCATGTTTAAATATAATTCATTGGTCTTTTCCTATATCTCTGACTATTTATGTACCTATTACCATGGTTTTAAGACCTGGAGGATACATAACTTTTCTCTTACATTTGTACGCATTTTATATCAGTGGTTACCTCTAGATCAAGATATATACCCCGTTCTCTATAAGGGACTAAAACATTTAGGCAAGAACTGATCCTTTGCTTGTGAAGAACTGCGATTGGTATTTCACAAGTTGATATTTCCCCAGCTATAAAACTAAATATTAGAGATGCAGCATCTATTAGAGAAAAGTGAAGGAAAGCATCCTCACATATTCCCTCTAATATTAAGGCTGCCACAAATATTTGTTTGATTACACAGAAACACACCCACCCACACATATCAGTAGAATACCCAAGATTATTCATATGATTACATAATTTGTGGACCCAGTGAAAAATGAAAGGAAGGTCTTATTTGAATTTTTATTTCCTTGATTACTCATGAGATTAAGTCAGTTTTTATATTTGATTAATCATTTGTGTTCTGTAACTTGCCTGTTTATGTTCTTTGTACATTTTTATATTGAAATAGTCTTTATTTTTGATTTATGTAGGCTCAAAATATTATAAATACTGTTTGTCTCTTACATATATTACAAGTAATTCCCACTGTCATTTATCTTTTAATTGTGTTTTTTCTTTCTAGTACAAAGGTGTCATTTTCTGATTGTAAAAATTATGTGGTTATTAGTGTAGAAAATCTGGAAAATAAATGAAGCACAAAGTAAAAAAGAAAGAAAAAGAAAGGAAGGAAAGAAGGAAGGAAGGAAGGAAGTAAGGATGGAAGGAGAGGAAGGAAGAAAGGAAAGAAAAAAGAAAGAAAAAGAAAAGGAAAGAAAAAGAATTGCTAATTGTGTCATCTGGGAAAAAAATTTAAAGCCCTAAAAAATACATAGCTTAACCTACCTTGTAAGAAACCATAGCCATGAATTAGGTCTTTAACAATTTATTATCTCAAACCCTATCCTTTACCTTTCCATTTATTTTTCCTAGGCTACAAGTCACATTATTTATTTTTAACTCTTTCAAATCTTTAGAGAGTAAATAAATTTGCATAACATTCACTAGGTGATAAAAACCGACCAGGAGTCATGTGCGTGCTTACATACCCATTTAGCATGGAATGGATATGAGACTCTGAAAATGAGAGCTTAAAGTGGATCAGAGTTATACAAGGCCCCTCCGTAGAACTGTACTGGCATTATGCCATTGATTCTATAATTCAAACCCACCACCCTTTTATACTCAGGTTTGTGATACCTGGGCTGATACTCTACGACCCTCGTTCCTCCTTTGCCAGCTGCTCTATGTTAGACTTTGGCAATAGCGGGTGCTAGAGGGAGGCTACAAAGACGAGAGAGTTAGACAGGACCTCCTCCTTCCAGGTGGTTTCCTACTGATTTATTTCTGCTTAAGGTTCCTATGATTGCCGCACGGCCACACTTCTTCAATTCAGCAGAAGCAGTTTCCTTCCGTAGCAGTGAGGGAATACAATTTTCAATTTTTCCAACAGTTACAGAAATAGCTTCTGTAACCCCTTTTCAGAGATGGGGTCCTGACCCTTCAGGACCCCTGTTCCCTGCTCAGAGACATCAGCTCCAGCTTAGCAGTGCCCTCAGAGGTACGAAGCCAAGTTCCAAAGGCCCTTCCTCTAAATGTCTAAGTTTTAATGATCAGCCTTTTCTCTTCTTTCTTTAATGCCAGAGGTAAGAGCTTCTGCCAGCATTGCAAGCTCTACCATAACTTAGTGTTTGCATTTTTGTCTCATAGCCTGTAACTTCCTTCTTATTAACAAAACATTAGCATAATGCATTTCTTCATTTAAATAATTCATGTGACTTCTTTCTCCCATTTGTTTCTAGAAGCCCATATTGATAAACATCACACCTTTCTCTTCAAATCACTTGAATTCTCCAGCCATTTTTCCTGTGCCATTCTTACTTGGCCAAGCTCTATTGTGGTTTTCGTGCTGATAAATGACTCTACCAATCTGTAATCGACTGCTGATTTTTTTCCTGTTTCTTTAACCATCGTCTTGAAAGCATGTAAAGCCACAGTAAACATTACATTTTATCATGCAGCATAGATTTTTTCTTTATCCTTTCTTTCACTGCCAGCACTGGCACTGCAATATCTTTTGTCAACATTATGAATTGAAACTCTTATCAAAACGCTCAAAATTAATTGCAAGAAAAAGCAGCCGCGGTGAAGGAAGCATACAGAGAACACGTGGTCAGAAGACAATGCATGTTAGATAACCAGTGTATAAAAGAATAAAATGATTTCGGATGGTAATGGAATCAAGAATAACTTTAGCAAGTAGGTAGGCAACAAAATCAACCCTAAGTAAAAGTAAGGGCAGGAAGAGATTGGGGTGTTTTGCTGTTATATACACTTAACATTATATCGCTACTTTGGTTTTAGGTGCAGTAAAACT
>NW_011888854.1:1127999-1135665 GCF_000151845.1 Pteropus vampyrus
TCAAATCACTTGAATTCTCCAGCCATTTTTCCTGTGCCATTCTTACTTGGCCAAGCTCTATTGTGGTTTTCGTGCTGATAAATGACTCTACCAATCTGTAATCGACTGCTGATTTTTTTCCTGTTTCTTTAACCATCGTCTTGAAAGCATGTAAAGCCACAGTAAACATTACATTTTATCATGCAGCATAGATTTTTTCTTTATCCTTTCTTTCACTGCCAGCACTGGCACTGCAATATCTTTTGTCAACATTATGAATTGAAACTCTTATCAAAACGCTCAAAATTAATTGCAAGAAAAAGCAGCCGCGGTGAAGGAAGCATACAGAGAACACGTGGTCAGAAGACAATGCATGTTAGATAACCAGTGTATAAAAGAATAAAATGATTTCGGATGGTAATGGAATCAAGAATAACTTTAGCAAGTAGATAGGCAACAAAATCAACCCTAAGTAAAAGTAAGGGCAGGAAGAGATTGGGGTGTTTTGCTGTTATATACACTTAACATTATATCACTACTTTGGTTTTAGGTGCAGTAAAACTGGGGTTTTATAAGCAGGAAATTGAGCACAAGTTCTGTTGAAACTGTTGTGTGTGAGAGGTATATCGAGCCCTCAAGCAGAGATGTTTAATTTGGCATTTAAACATAGATTTCTGGACAGGGGTCAGAAATGATGATAAATGCATATATTCATTTCATCACTAGTTAACTGAGCATAGTTCTACCAAATGACTACAAATAGTATGTAATGTATTTCTCATACTGATTTCCAATGCCGTGCCTAAAAGAAACTGTTAGATTGGTTCTGCTCTCGGTGCAGCCTGAACTTGTCTCTCCTTGCCCGCACTTGCTGCTTTTCCTCTCAGGTATGCCATGCTATTTTCATTGATATCAGCCTATTTGGGATTTTTGTTTCGTAGAGACAGACCACTGTTTTACTTGCATAAAGAACAAAAAAAAAATATCAATTTCTTCAAGTTGAATGATTACTAATAGTGTCACCGAAGAGGTATTTCTTCTTCTGATAATATATGATTTAAGTTTTTATTATTTGAGTTTTAGATTTTATTTCTTTTGTGGGATCAGCTCGGCTATGGAATAAGTATGTCTCATTTGTGCTTCTGGGTTTTCTCATGCTGAATTAAAGAGTAAGCTTATGAGCATATCCAGTGTATGAGAAAGCAACTTCCTGACTGAATCTTAACTGAAAATCAATTTATTATTGACCAGGAATATATGAAAATCACGATATCTGTTTCATTGTTTAAATTCCATTTACGCAGTGATCTTGTATTTTGCTATGGAATCACTGCACGTAGTAAAATGTGAGTTCTGTTATCCACAGATCCAGGCCAAATAAGTCTCAGCAGTAGTTAAGCAAATTTGCAAGGTGATAGTGAATTTGTAGAACTCATTCATCACTGAGAATGATCACAGTTCAAGCATTCAAATAGGCCATTCTACTTCCAGCTTCTGAAAAGAGGAAATTTGAAACAATTTCTTGACAATGTAGTAGAGCTAGTAGGCTCTTTGATTAAAAAAAGAAAAGGATGTGTTGTTTCCTTAAAGCAGCTTCCGTATAATACTTTTTCTTTATCCGCTTTTTGTCAATTGAAATTCCTCTTAGTGGTAAGTTAAAAATTTTAAATCTTGGACCTAATCATGAAATACACACATGTACACATCTTAACCCCATCATGAAGACTTCCGTAGATGTTGATTTAATTATCATCCAATTTAAAGAACTTTCTTCCCACTTTTATTAATCAGAATTTTAATAATTGGCGATAGACAATAAACTTTATGTCTACTCTAACTTTCTTTTAAAATCAGGACAGTTTGAACACAGTTTGTCTGCATTTGAAAAATTGATTCACAGCTGCAAAAATGGACTTAATTGCCTAAGAATTCTTTACATTTGTCAAAACAATAAGGAAAGTAAAGAAAGCCATATAATATATAATGTGCTATGCTTACATTTATTTTAATTACTAAAGCTTATTAAAATAAATGTCAAAACACTATTAACTAGGATATCTCGTTTTATTTTAAAACCAAATAATTATAAATCAAATAGTTTATTGAGTGGAGCACATTGTAGTTTTCATACAGTAATATTTAGAGGCTACAGTAGGATGAGAATCTTTAGGTAAACATCCTTTCTCTGTGGGTGTGTGTAAAATATAAATAAAAATACTTTCATGCATTTCAGTGTAATGGATATAGAAGCTCTGATATTTATAGATCCCTGGGTATTATAGACACAGCACATTTGCATCTTTGGAACTTTTTAAAACTTTGCTCTTTATTTATAATAGTTTTGCAATGTGTTGACTTATTTCTTTCAGATTTTGAATGGCTGGTCCTTGAAATATTCTGTTGAAAATAATAGATGGCTTTCAAATCCCCAGGCTATCCTATCACAAGAATAGATAACCTCTCTTTCCTCTTAAATTGTTATTTACTATTATTTGCTATCATTTATCTGCTGTGCTCAGTGTTCTGATAATTCTGCCATTCTGCCATGTTCATATTACTTTTTACTAAGGTGCAATGTTGGGGAGTAAAGTGCCATTTCCTTAGCTTTGATTAGTTTAAAATAATAGAGCAAATTATAACATGTCTAAAACTGTTTCAGAGTATATTTTATATTACTTTTGAAGATATATCTAGAATTGAAGAATAAAGAAAAAACAAGGTCCATAATTATAAATCTTATTTGCAAATATAGGATATCTAGTAGTTTTGAGGAAATCATTTACTTAAAAATGTCACATTAAAATCCTTTTTTTTAATGAAGCAAATAGTCATTAGTTAAATTTCTAGTAAATATACAATATTGGTTATAGAAACTATCGTTAATGTAAAGAAGTATTAAAATACATGGTCTGTCCCAAAAGGCTTTTCACAAATGCGAAAATATTTAAATATGCATTCTTCAAATGTGATTATTATAATCAGAATATCTTAATGAATAGGCCAGTAAATTATCCCTAACTTTCTAAATATTCACCTTTCTGTGTTTTGTTTTTACAAATCACTACAGACTTTTCTAAAATTTTTGTCATTGGTTTTGACAAAGTGTCAGTTATGTTCTGTGCTTATAGAAATCGGCTACATAAACAGATGCTAAATTGTGGAGTTCTCAGTTGAGAACTCTCAAACACACAGACAATCCCACTACCTGAGCTTGGTAAGGGTCTAATGAGGCGAGTATGCATGGGAGGACTAGACAGTCATAAAGACATATATTTAAAAAGTTTCTAAAAACCATAATCTTATATTTTTGTTAAAAATTATATGTATTATAAAATTTTTGAAAAATAAAAAACTGATTATACAGGAAAAGTTTCCAACACTTCCATGCCACATCAATAATAAATGTGTTAATATATTCCAAAATAAATTATATTCTGATAATTGTGTTAGAAAAATTCTTAAATGCCACGGCCCCAATGGCTTTGTCTCATGTAACATGTTACTTGGTTGTGCAAGTTTTGGTACAGACAGAGAACACACATTTCACACAAAATCTGTTTATCAATGCATGAATTATCTGCATTGTAAATTATCTGCATAGGTTGAGAGCTTTTCTTCTATAGCCAGACATCTGGCTGTTCTGTATTAAGTATTACCTACATCATATCACCTTAAAAGATGGTGACTCCAGTAAGCAGAATATTAAAATAAGCCCCCAAAGAACATGGACTTTATATAATCTACTCTTTGAGTGTGATTTAACCACTGAATATGATATTAGTCCTGTGATTATGTTACATTACATAGCAGAGTTGACTTTAAGAAAGGAAGATTATCTGGATGAGCCTAACATCATAATTACATGAGCTCCTTAAAAGCAGTGTTTTCTCCTACTGATGACAAATACATACATACATACATACATACATACATACATACATATATACATGCATACATACATACATACATATGTAAAACCATTATTACCTTATGGAAAAGAAAATATTTTAAGCCATTTAATGTTACATTCTTTAACTATTATGACTTAAATTATGTGTGTAGCACATTCTGTCATTTAAGCATACAGTCTCAGCATTGAAGCTCATAAATGTTTATGATATCTAATCTGTATTCCCTGTAGAATCTAGGGAAAAATCTACAAAAATAACTGATGATTATAAAATATTTGTATCAGCTATTATGAAAGATATATGACAGATGTTTATTTCAAATGTGAGTATTCATACACAGTTTCGACATATATACTTACAGAAAAAATCTTAATAAAATTTTAAAGTTTAAAACTTTTAATATTACATGCCATAGATGATAAATTCACATGATAAAAGGATGTATGTGTTTATGTGAATATTATATATGTATAAATATATATTAAATGAAAAAAAAAAGTCTCTAATTAACTTTCCCGTCTGTAATTTCCTGTTGAGAATTTATGTTCCTGTTCCTCAATAAATATTGCCAGGTTGACAGCCACCTATTCTGCTGTCTTTCTGTTGCTGTGATATACAGTGGCATTCAGTAGCTCTTACCTGCAGGATCGATGATACCGTTACTCAGGATTTGGGGGAAGCTTTTAGGTTATAAGCTACATGGAAAGGATGAATCTACCCAGTCTATCTCCTCGCTACATGTTTTTATAACTGTAAAAGTCATCATGCTCTCGAAGAGGCCATGTTCTTTAGGGAGGCTGGTTTGACAAGCCCCAGAACATTTTTTATATTTGGTTCCTACTTTTGGGGACTGAGGTGGACTTTTAATGGTTTTAATAGTTTTTCTTTCCTTTCTCTTTGGCAGTATGTTTATGGTCAATCTAATTCTAAAGTGCTTTTATTTTATTTTGTGAGTGTTATTCCATTATGAACATTTCTTTACTTTGAGAGATTCTTAATATTTTCCAAATATTTGTACAATTGTTTATAACATCTGTAATCATGTTATTCTTTCTCTCCAATAAACCTTGCCTTGATGTGGAATTGCTAACAGTGGGCTTGAGATTCCCTGATTTATTATTTTTATCTGTATTTCCTCCTACATTCAAAAAGATGTTTAATAGTCTGAAATATTAAATTAGCACATGTTGTGTTAAAAACTATTTTTCTATTTGTTTTTATCTTTACTTTGTCTATTGCACCATTTTCTGCATTAAATCTTACCATTTCTCCTCCTGTCTTCGCTCAATGTCATAACAATACTACAAATGTACTTTATATCCTGATTATATCATCTTTCTAAATTCCCACATGACATTTGTCTTTTCTATCGTATCTATTGAGGAGTCATTTAGAAATCTTTGCTCTATAAGGCATCAATACAGATCAAAGGCTGATTATTATTAATAATTATTATTTTTATCAAATACTTAGAGTTTTTTACAATTATTCTGCCCAATTTATATAATCCCATTTTCTTTTATAATTCTTGAATAAAATTATTCACCTCTACTCAGGCCACTTAGCTACCTCCTAAACCAATCAAATTTCTTCATTTTGCCTTGATTCACACTATTGCCAGCCCTTCGTCTTAAATGTTCTTTACTTTTTTGTATACTTTACTCATCCAACAACCCAAGTAGTCAGCAAACAAGCATCATAAGTAATTTTTCAGCTCTTTAAAACTTGTTCTGTGTTAACTCCTATATCAAAAGTCTCCTGTCTTGTTATTTTCAAAATCAATTTATTTATTTGTTTGTTTGTTTAATTTATTCATTCATATATTTATTTTTTATTAAATTTATTGGGGTAACATTGATTAATAATCATATAGGTTTCAAATATACAATTCAGTAATACATCATATGTGTATTTCGTTGTGTGTTTACCTCCCAAAGTTAAATTTTATTCTCTCATCATATATTTGAGCCCCTCCACCTTTGTCTACTTCCCCACGTGCTTCTTTCCCTCTGGTAGCCAATAACTATTGTCCAAAAATAGATTTATTAAATATATGTTTTACTGCTTGAAACATGTGTCTTTGATGTATAATATTCCATGTTATAGATTTTATTACATATCTCTAATACCCCCTTTCCTCCACCCCATCAACAACTGTGAGTCAGTGAAAGACATCTACACTTTGTGCATCTCTGTTACCAGAACAAAGCAAGGGGGAAAGCCATATATTCTGAAATAAATACCAAATCATATATATTTAAAATCCTAGAAAGTCTACACTGTGGCGGAATTTTATAAAGTTGACTACAAATAATAAAAATCAATAAATGGCTTCTGAAAAGCTATTCATCTAAATCCACATATGATGAATTAGTTAAAATATTTTTGAAAACTATTTTGAATTTGCAGAGCAGTTATAAGTATGTTTTCTCTGATTCCAAACCTTTATTTAAAAAATTATTATGATATTTTACAAAAACAATCATGAAATTTAAGGATTGCCAAATAAGGTAAATTTAATTCTGAATTTAACAATATTTTTGTTTAGAAATTCTCTCGAAAAACGATGCAGTGAGTTGGAGCAACAACGAAGCTTTTCATTTATCTTTTACTTTGTCATTGCTCCAGCTTAATGTATAAATTTTTTGTAATGGTATTTTTTAATAAAAATATTATTATTTACCTTGAAAATCTGATTAAATATTTTCACTGAGGATATTACAAATTATTAGCAGAAAAACTTTTGGTTTATCTTAGTCTGATGGGTAATATTTATACACTCAATCTTAATGAACAACCTTCTGTAATTCCAAACAAAAATGTAATATTTCAATTTATGGACAGTAATTTCAATTGTAATTTAAAAATACAAAAATCATATTTATTAGGAAAATCAAAAGTATGAATATAGGAGTAATTAACTTGGTCAGAGCATGTAATAGCTCTACTTTAGAGAAGAAAGCATAAGATAGCCTGTTCCACCAACTTTCAAAATATTAATTGTTTACAATTGTTCCTGAATTTTTGTGTCACATTTAATGGAATTTTTTTTTTCTCTTCTGGAATTTTTTTTAACCTACCCAATTATTCATTATTTAACCATCAATCATTACACTACAGACTTTTCATTTCATATTTCTGCACATTTGTGCCAACTAACCAATTTGAGGCTTCGTCATTGATTCAGAATTCTGCATTTAAATATAAGGAAAGTAGATGCTATAATGATTGTAATACACCATTTCTTTATTTTACAAGTGAGTGAGAATGCAAGATGTATTAGATGATTTCTATGCAATCAGTAATGAGTATATCTATATTTCAAAGTTTTTCTGCATATATAAAAATTATTTAAAATTTGTATTGTTGCCCATGCAATAGTATTTATATGGTTATTATGATTGTTTAAAGGACAGATTTTTATAAAAAGCATGTTAATTTAAGTATATGTGAAAAACAATCTATTGAACCAATAATTAGGATGTCCATTATTATACATATATTTGCTTCCATATATACCAAAAATTGTTCCCCTATTAAAAAATACTCATACATGCAATTAAATGTTTAAATAAAAGAGTTTAAGGATAACAATAAACATATTAATATTTATGCTTGCTTTTATTGTCAGTCACATATAATAGGCGATATAAACTAAAGCAATAAGAATGATTAGTGCTTTTATTTTAATAAGTGCACTCTTTATAATGTATAAATTACTCGACAGTTTTTTTGTGGGAGTGAGTTGTATTGTTTGAATACATTATCAAAGACAA
>NW_011888854.1:1136480-1138821 GCF_000151845.1 Pteropus vampyrus
ATAAAATCCTACCATTTGCAATGACATGGATGGACCTAGAGGTTTTTATGCTGAGTGAAATAACTCAGACAGAGAATGATAAATACCATATGATTGCACTTATATGCATATCTAAAGAACAAAAAGAACAAACTAATCAAAAATAGACTCACAAATGCAGTGGACAATTTGGTGACTATGGGGGAGGGGTGTTGGGGAGCTGGGAGAATGGGGTGAAGGGTTAAAGAAGTACAAATTAGTAGTTGATAGTTGGGCACAGGGATGGAGCACACGGCAGAGGGAATGCAGTTAGCATTAATATGATGGCTAGGTGGAGGGCCAGGGGAGGGAGGGAGCAATTGGGGGGATTGTTTTATGAACTATATAGATAGCTAACCAATGTATTGTACACTTGAAACTCAGTAAATAATTTTTTTAAAAAAAATGAAAATATCAACATTTATAACAATAGGGTTGATACAAAGAACTTCTTTTTTTTTTTTTTAATGTTTCTAGTGGTTATATGGGTATTCATTTTTAGGTTATTTAGATGTGTAATTGTGATTCTCTTTATAGATGTGTGGAATCCATGGGAAAACCTTAAAATCATTTACCAGTGAAAGTTATTAACTCAAGTTATATCTAAGAGGATTACATGTCTAAACCTTTTCAATTTAGTTTTAATTATATTTATAGAGTATAATATGTAAACGTTTTAATGCAAATATTAGGTTTAGTATAAATGCTCTCATTTGTAGTTTTTAAATTGAATCATGTTAAATAAGCAAAGGTTAATAGTATCTTTTCTTAGTATTTCTACATTAAAATTAATATAGTAAGCCAATATGGTGATTCAAATTAGTCTGAATTTATACTGTATGACATAAACAATGATATATGCCACATAAAGTACATAAAATAGTTTTATTTGTGAATACATTTTGTGTAACAAGTGATGGTATTGGTGACTGATTAATTTTAGAGAAAATGTGATTGGGAAATATGTTTCTATTTATGTTTCTATTTAGATTTATGTTTCTATTCCAGTATTTTATTGAGAAAGAAAAAAAATACAAAGCATTAAACTACATTAAACCTTTAATCAGCCATTTGAAGGAGGAGAACTTACCTTGCTGTCACTTTTGAATGTTGTTATTGAATAGCTCATGTGAAAAAATTCTATTTTCTCTTACATTTGTTTAAATACTTTCTTGAACAATATTAGATAGCACTCATTATTGTTGAATTTTAACATGGCGAAAGACAATTCTTTGTAGTATGTTTTTGCTTCTTAAATGCATTTAATGCTTTAGAAAGAGTGTGAGCAGACGAGATACACATTTGCTGAAAAATAAATACAATTTCTTAAAACATTTTTTTCCAAAGTGATGTACAGGCAGCAAGACATTTCAACTAATGACTAAGTGAGTTTTTAAACTATCACAAATGTCTTGATTCCACTACAGCAATTTTCAAAAATAGTTAAGAATTTTTTTAAAAAAAATTTCTTTGCCCCAAATATCAGCAGAACAAAGCTGAGTTTATATAGAAATATGGACTCTTTTCAGTTCATTCTCTGATTACATTATATGACTATCCTCTTGATTTTTCTTCCACTGAGATATTAACTAAAGGAGATCCTGCTGGCTATAATAAACAAGCAAAGTTATTTGATTCTTAATGGAAAAATTTGAAACCTTTATAATGATAGAATAATGCCATCAGCATTCACCATTTTCAGTGAATCATCTGGTGTGGTAAAGTGAGATTTTAGAAGGATATATTAGAATACATTGTACTAAGTCAGTATATTAGCTTTCTTAAAGACATGAGGGTTATTGTAAAAATTTAACAGTAATCTTTTTAGAATAAGGAAATGTGTATTATTAATAATTCTCAATAAAAAATATACATTAAGTCACTATGTTGCAAAGTTATTTCATTGAATTTGAATAACTTTCTGTTATACACAAAGATATATGTTTCTAAGCAAGTGGAAAATAAATTTTAGAAGGTTCGGCTCTAAAATTTGGCAAAATAAAACAAATACTCTCCTTGTTTGTGTTACTCTCTTGGATAATGTTGAATTATAGTGAATGTAAATGTATGACTTATAAGAGAAATCACCATTGCTAAGTCTCAAGTGATATGATTAATTAACATAGAATTGAACCGTTTCAGTAATGTAACTGGAATGATTTTAAAATGCTTCTGGAATATACGGCGACCTTTTTGTTCAACATTGTTGAATCAATGACATTAATCTCTCAAGTAGAAAGTAACTTCTTACAACTACCTACACAGCTGAGTCTCAAAGTCAATTTTTCCAAGCCCTTAGAGAGTCAAGGTCTTAATATCTAGA
>NW_011888854.1:1140069-1143736 GCF_000151845.1 Pteropus vampyrus
TATAGAACAGGGAGCAGGTTTGTTTGTGTACTGGATAATAAAGATACTATCTCTCTTTGAGGCAAGGTGTAGTTGGCCTGTATCACCCCTATAAGAGCTTCATGGGGACCAGGGGAACACAAAGCTCATGTACCTATAGTGCCACAAGGGGGAAAGAACTTGGTCTGACTCAGGATACGAGAACTAACAGTATAAAGAGAAGACAATACAGTAAAGGAAGTAATTTTCTCTGAAATACGAGAGGATATCATGACCTTGAAATAAATGGAGGCTGTTTATGTAATACATTAATAATCGCAGCAAAGATCACATCTAGAAATAAAAACATGATACAAATAAGTTCACATATTTAATAGGCTGAATATTTGAATTAAAGTAATTAAAAATTCAATTATTAGGGTAGACAGTCAAGCTAAGAAAGTCTAAGTTTGGATTGAAGAAATATGAAAATGGAAAAAAAAAAATCCTCCCAAACTGATGAATGTTCTAGAATTATCCACAATAGAAGTTCTAGCCTGAGAAAATAGAGAGATTTAAGGAACATATAAGATAGAGAAATAACAAAAAAACTTTAAGAATTAAAAAAATTACGGACTAAAAGAATATCAAGCAAGATTGATTAAAATAAAATAAGTAGAAAAAGCAAAAAACAATGATAACTTATTTGAAGGAAATAAACAAGATGGGAGACTTTCCATATCAATAAATATTGTCTTTAGTTGTGGCACATCACAATAATTGTTTAATATAGTATTTACAAAGACTTTACAATTTTTTTCCAGACATTCTCTTTATCTAAATGAGTCAATCCTCTCATTTTGAATTTTCTGTTAAGATGAAGGAAGAGAAGGACTACAAAGAGAAAAAGACAATAAATATAACTTTTTCTGGACCGTCATTGTAACATGGGGCAGGTAGATAATTCTGTCTTCTGATGCTTCTGCAGAACTTCTGTGCCAGTTTAATAGTCTTTCTTTAAATTCTGCAGGGTAATAGTAACTACTCTTTCCCAATGTGTGTTATTTAATCTGTTTTCTATATTCCTGTAAAGATAAAAGGCATGCATCCATTTTTAGAGCATATGTGAGGAATTATATGAAGAAAAAAACGTAACCCATTTTCCAAAAACAAATATATATACTATGTTAAATTTTGTCCATTTATTTTTTGAATTTTTACATAATTAAGATGATAAAATATATGATTTATGTTGGCATTATTTTATATAAATAAAAGCAAGCATTTTCCACTTCATTTTTATTCACTAAATACTATTATTTTTATAAGGCATTCCATAATTATTTAATGTTTATTCTTGAAATTTATGTTTTTTATATAATGTTATACTCAATGCCTATATAATGTTATATCTTTTTAAAATGTTATTTAAAATATCACAAGTAGAATAATTAGCAGGTTAAATGATGAGAAGCTATTAGAGACTTCTTATACACATTGCTAAGTTGTTTTCAAAGAAAGTTCAGCAATTTAATGCTCCAAATATTTTATAGGAATACTTGTTTAAATGTATAATGTCTAACATTGGATATTCTTTTGTTATAAAAATCATTCAAATCTATAAATAAAAAAAATGCATCTCCTTGTTTTGAATTTTATTCCTCTGATGATCATTGGGCTTGCTGTATTACAAACATGTGTTGGTAATTTTTAAATATTTTTTGTACATTTTCCAATTTACTATAGTGATTCAGAGTTTTGTTTTGGAGTCAAATAAATGTTAGTTTTATGTAGCTACTTGCTAATTATATAAGCTTAGGCAACTTCCTTTTATAAACCTCATCTATATAACAGGGGCATAAGGGAGGGTGGTTCATAATATTGAAGTTATAGAATTTTTTTTGAGAAGAGTATTTCATTCAATGAATATGTATCAGACTCTAGAATGGAACATTGACTGTTGTTCTATGGTGGGAACAGGACCCATAGCAGACTCAACAGTATCTGGTTTTAGAAATCCCAGCAATGGTGCCCAGACTCTACCATCCCAAAGGACTGTGGAAACGGAAGGTAAGGTGGCAGGGTTTGCTGGTAAAACCACCATAGTCAAAACAGATGGAGAGAAAGGACGGAAGTCATAAGGGCAAACATTTGGTCTGTACTCTTGCTGCATACAGGGTGATTCCTTACGCCCACCCAGCCTCCAGACATAGTGAGATGGAATCCAAAAAAGCAGTTCTGGGGAATGACAGCGCCAGGTCTCTGCTCCACAGCTGGGCTCTTCTTGACCCCTAAACACAGTAGGCTCAGCCTTTTGCTGCCTCAGACAAGAGTACATTGAAAGGGTTAATGAGAGAGACTGGAGTTTATCCCTGGAAGTTTCTGGCTTGTGAAAAAAGAGAGAAAACTCTCTGTGTCCTATATGATTTCTTAAGGTCAAGAAAGCCTCCGCACAACTGAGAGGTAATAAGAGGGCTTTGTATCACTCGCCAAGGAGACAATTGATTGAACCACATCTCAAATTTCTGCAGACCTTAACGGGCACAGAGGCTGACTTCAGTGGTGACTGCCACCTCTCACAGGAAGTGAGTGTCACAGGGCTATTGGGTGAGCTGCAGGGTTAAGTGAGGCTTCTCTCTACCAAGGCCTTGTGGCCCAAAGTATTTTTAGTGATGGAAAGGACTGGAATAAATCAAAACCTAAGGCAACCACACTCACCATTTCTACAGACAGATGATGGGAGCAGACAGAGCCAGAACAAATTAGAAAGTTTTTTTTTTCATTTATTTGTAACAGTGGACCGATGACATCCACTTCCTCCCTGCCAGCTGACCCCCTCCTGCCTCCCAAAACCAGATAAGTTAGATGTGGATGTGGAAGGCAAGGCGATATTCTGAGCCAAACTGCCTTCTTGCACTGTGTCATGGTGTCGGAAACGATAAGCAAGAGAAGAGTGCAGTCACTGTCCCCACGTCAGGTCTCCAGGACTAACCTGGAACCTGCTTTTAGAGAGGGGAGAAAATAAGATGCAGATTATCAAATGTGAGATTTTATGTTTGAACCCAAGTGAGGCCTAATAACTAAAAGTGACCAGAAATCACTGGCATCTGATACAGATGTCATTAAGGGTTTCGAAAAACAGCTATTATAGAATATTTATGATAATTATTGATGAAAAATACATTATTTAGAATTTATTTCCACCGAATTTATATTACTCAGTAAATCAATTTTATATTTAATGTCCCAAAAGAAGTTTTCAGTACAGAACGAATGCTAAACAAATTCCCTGTTTGTTATGGTGTTACGGGCGTGTGTATGAATTCTGCTGACAACCATGAAGTTCATTTAGAGAGGATCCTGAGCTCCAGAGGATGACACCATCTGCCTGGCACCTTGATTGCCTGCCGCCTTTTGAGATCCTCAGCAGTAGACCCTGCTCAATCCTGCCCACACTCCAAGCCAATGGAAACCGTGAGGTAAGAAATGGATTCTGTTTTAAGCAGCTAAATTTGTAGTAGTTTGGTACACAGCATAGAAAACAAATGCATTGGAGTATTACAAAAGCCAAAAACTATTTTAGGGAAAAAGAAATTAATTATTTTGCAAGTTGCTAAGAGAACAAAGGTGGTTGGGCTTGACAAATCATCCTTGCTTAGCGATTTCTACTGCGGATATATCACTGATGAATTTAACTATCTGGTGGATA
>NW_011888854.1:1143786-1151827 GCF_000151845.1 Pteropus vampyrus
CCCAAAGTATTTTTAGTGATGGAAAGGACTGGAATAAATCAAAACCTAAGGCAACCACACTCACCATTTCTACAGACAGATGATGGGAGCAGACAGAGCCAGAACAAATTAGAAAGTTTTTTTTTTTTCATTTATTTGTAACAGTGGACCGATGACATCCACTTCCTCCCTGCCAGCTGACCCCCTCCTGCCTCCCAAAACCTGATAAGTTAGATGTGGATGTGGAAGGCAAGGCGATATTCTGAGCCAAACTGCCTTCTTGCACTGTGTCATGGTGTCGGAAACGATAAGCAAGAGAAGAGTGCAGTCACTCTCCACACATCAGGTCTCCAGGACTAGACTTGGAACCTGCTTTTAGAGAGGGGAGAAAATAAGATGCAGATTATCAAATGTGAGATTTTATGTTTGAACCCAAGTGAGGCCTAATAACTAAAAGTGACCAGAAATCACTGGCATCTGATACAGATGTCATTAAGGGTTTCGAAAAACAGCTATTATAGAATATTTATGATAATTATTGATGAAAAATACATTATTTAGAATTTATTTCCACCGAATTTATATTACTCAGTAAATCAATTTTATATTTAATGTCCCAAAAGAAGTTTTCAGTACAGAACGAATGCTAAACAAATTCCCTGTTTGTTATGGTGTTACGGGCGTGTGTATGAATTCTGCTGACAACCATGAAGTTCATTTAGAGAGGATCCTGAGCTCCAGAGGATGACACCATCTGCCTGGCACCTTGATTGCCTGCCGCCTTTTGAGATCCTCAGCAGTAGACCCTGCTCAATCCTGCCCACACTCCAAGCCAATGGAAACCATGAGGTAAGAAATGGATTCTGTTTTAAGCAGCTAAATTTGTAGTAGTTTGGTACACAGCATAGAAAACAAATGCATTGGAGTATTACAAAAGCCAAAAACTATTTTAGGGAAAAAGAAATTAATTATTTTGCAAGTTGCTAAGAGAACAAAGGTGGTTGGGCTTGACAAATCATCCTTGCTTAGCGATTTCTACTGCGGATATATCACTGATGAATTTAACTATCTGGTGGATACGGGGGTGCAAGGTAGTTTGCGTGGGTCGAAGAGGGAGCGGGAGAAAAGTTTAATGGTGAACACGGAGTAAACTTGTGAAGTTTCACTCTGAAAAGAAGGTGAGATTCAAGGAGATTGCTAACTGGGAAAGTGAGCTGGAGAGCTATGTTATGTTTTAAGGTTGTTAGTATGTTTGTTTTTTTTAAATTAATTAATTAATTTTTTATGGTGACATTGGTTAACGAAATCCAGTAAGTTTTAGCTGTACACTTTAACAGTAAGGCATATATATATTTACACTGCGTGTTCACCGCCCATAGTTAGATTTCTTTCTGTCACCACATATTTGACTCCTTTACCCCATCTACCACCCCATTTACCCACTCTCATCTGGTAACCACTAGTCTACTGTCCATGTCTATGAGTCTCCGTTTCTCATGTTTGTTTGTTGCTTTTAGATTTATATCCCACATATAAGTGATATCATGTGATTTTCAACTTTTTCTGTCTGGCTTTTTTCGCTTAGCATGATTATCTCGAGGTTCATCCATGTTGTCACAAATGGCTGTATTTCATCTCTTCTTATGGCTAAGTAACATTCCTTTGTATATTTGTACCACAGCTTCTTTATCCAGTCATCTATCATAAGACACTTCAAATATGAAAAGATGCTCACCATCGCTAGCTATTAGGGAAATATGTTCTTTTTTAAACTCAAGTGACTTGGAGATTTTTAAAGATTCTTTAGAGATTTAACTGAGTAGTAAATGAGGAAGATTAAGGTGATCCCCACAATAGCTTCACCTTCATGTTGAATGTCTTATTCGATCTAATATTGTCAGTGATTACTCAATAAACTATAAACCTCTGAGAATAAAATTTAAAAATGCAAAATAAACTTCTGTTTATTTTTCTTTTAAGAAAGTGCATTATTTGTATAGTTTTGCTTTTTAAATGCATATAGGAGTCGAATTTTGTTCAAGGGTCTACCATGATGAATTAACTTTTTAATCTGTATAGGTAGCTATTTATAATTAATGATAGCACTAAAATGTTGCATCACCCTGTGTCCAGGCTGCCCCAAAATGTATATTTTAGAAATTCAGATATTTTAATCAGTATATGACATAATTTTTTTCTCTCAGCTGTTTGTGACTTTACTTCAGGTAACGCAAGTTTCCTTTATCAATTGCTTACCTCTCAAAATAGAAATGCATAGAATATAATTCTGAAGGAATTTATCATATTTTCAATTGTAAACATTTAGACATTAGTAGCATGACAAAGCGATAACCTATATGTTAAGGGTTATTTAAGGCTTTATGAGGTTAGAGTACATTTTTTTACACTGAACGCACAGGCCTCAAATACTTTAACTCCACATATATTGAGAAATGTATATTGAGCCTTCGAGGATATTTTTTCCTCTGGTAATTATTTCTGTAAAAATAATCATTTGCATGGACAGCATTTTTGTAGCCTGTAATAAATAGTGATTTGTAATAATTCAGGAAATTATGGTAATCATAAGAACAAATAAAGATACTTGATATTTTCATGAAATCAAGACCTATGTTAATATAAAGAAATTAAAAGGAGAAAGACAATTTCTATACTTTTGTTCTATCAAAGAAGTAATAGAGGAAAGAATGCGAATGATCTTTATGAATATGTTTTAATACACATGCACATTAAATAACTAGAGAAAACTTCATGAAATAATTGTTATTTAGAATGCAAAAGCTAAAACCTGAAAACCATGTAGTGCTGATGTGTGAGCTTATAAGATATTGGGCTAGAATGTTCAATAACTATTCCTTTAGTGTCTTTTTTCATTAAAAATTTAAGCCTCATATAATGTCACTAAAAATGTGACATGTCCCTTCTGCCTAATTAATTGTTAGATGTCATATAGCTTGCTTATTAAGATTTTTAGTTTTCCATATCAGCAGAATATGAAAATAGTTATGCTTCACTGCACTGCTTAATGTTATGTGCCAAGAACTATGAAAAGATACTTAAAATATACCCTTACTATGATATTTGTTCAAGTAGGAAATGCTGTGAAATCAGACCCAACAAAGGATCTGTCGCAGTTTGATGTTATTAATATTTGGACAAATGTAAGCAGGAGTGTTCTTGGAACTGAGTGAAATGCTTACTCCAGACAGATGGCATAGCTTACTTCAGCATTTGGGACTTCCAAAGATGGGCTACTAAGATTTTTTTTTTTTTTTTTTTAATGAAATGATGCTGAAGGGTACCTCAAGGTCTGGGAGATCTAGAATCAAACTGACTTATGTGTTATTATTAATACTGTTGTCACACACACACACACACACACACACACACACACACACACACACTTCCATTGGTTGTGCTGGTTTCTGAGAAACGGACTTAGCTAATAATATGAGGCTTTCGTATGAGGGTTAAAGTTAATTTACTGTGAACCCTAGAAATACTGAATATTTTAAAATCCATGAGTGACGACAGAGCTGCCACTAGAAACATAGAAAGTGATTTTTAAAATTTCAGAACTGTTTATAGCAAAACTGCAGTTATTAGTAATAAAATACAATTACAGATATGTAATTTGTTAATTGCTTTTGTGAACTTTTGTTTGTCAATATAAGTACCAGATGCTCTATTGTGTTCCATTTATATGTTTACTTTTAGTGTTTGGAGTTATTTTTTTTAATGTATTTAACTCATCATTTTACAACTTAATGGGGTAGGTATGGACACTTAGCCAAGCATCTTGGACTTGAGTCACCGCTCACCAGGTGATAACTTTGAAATGGATACTCAAATTCCCACTGTCTCAGTTCTTCAAGTGTTAAATCGGAGATAATAATAGTATCTATCTCACAGGGTTGTTGCAAAGATTTAGTACTTTAATATATGTAATATACTTAGAACTGTGATTGGTAGATACTAAGTGCTTTATAGATATTAGTTCTAAATACTGGGCCGAATGAAAACACTTATGCCCTTCCTTAGGCAATATATCTTCTGGAATGCTTTATCTATACTCTGATCATCTAAATATTTTTTATGTCATGGTTATAGATGCATAAGTCAAAAATATTTAATAAGTGCCTATTCTATGCCAGATTCAGATATGAGCAGTGAATGATTTTATCAAATCTATTAATGTGTTTGGACCCATGAATCATGATTTTCTTGTATCTACTCAATATTAATAATGTGGAGATTTATTTCAGAGGAAAGTTTTAACAACATTTACTAGGTCTTATAGAAGTACAGAATTTTTTAACTTTTAAGTATATGAATGTTATTTAAAATCAATTGTAAAATAACTAGCCAAACTTAATAAAATATTAAATATGGTAATATATTCAACTTTAAAAGAATATATATTGGCCAATATTAGTCAAACTAAATTAATAAACTACACCTCATTTGTGTAATTTCATCTTGCTTCAAGTACAGGCTTTTCAGTAGAGGTTCTCATGGACCATTTCTAAAACCTATCATTGAACTGATATTTAGCATTCATATGACTTAAGTTTAAAAGAACTTATGCTCAAAAGTCTGAACGGAAAGAGTAAGAATTGAAAGAAGAAGAAAATGCAATAGGTATCAAATTAAAAGTGTGTCAGAATTGTGGACTTCTAAAGCCATGAACTAACTGGAGTTTTAAGTAGAAATTTACAGTTAGATCTCTAACCAAATAAAATAAGTCACCTATAGTAAGTTGGTAGAATTCCGCTAACGTAGATCAGAAATTATATTAAATGTATTTGGGAGAGAAGGTCAGTGTGGTGAAATCACCACACATATTCGTCTACCATCCCAGCTAGTATAGAATGTGTGGATTACAAATGCTTTTATTTCTTTACCTATAGTTATGCTCTTGTGGTTGAATTATTATAGAAACATAGATTTTCTAAATGTGGAAAATAAGAATGAATTTATGGATCAAGTCTAGGAGTTTGCTTACTACTGTGTGTGCAATCTTTATTTCAAAGAAGAGAACCAAAATTGCACATGCAAGCTAATATAATGATATCTTGAAGCAAAGAGCTATTTTCATAGCACATTACATAATAGACTAGGTGTGAAATTAGTTTTATGGTGAATGGATACCCTGAAGGTTGTTAGCTTTTTATTACGTACAGCTTTTGTACACTGATACATTAGCATTTCTTCCTATAGATAACAAAATTAATATGTTTAAATGAATGACTAATTCTTAAAGTGCACTCACCATTTCTTGTGTACCCAAATACTTATTCGACTTTCATCTTGCAACAATACCCCAAAAGAGTTTTGCTCTGGTTTCAGCCACACATATACTTGCATAAATTTAAAGAATGAAATAAAAATAGGAAAGACCACATTTTTATTTATTATAGAAAAGCAAATAAACATATATAAGACTGTATAGTTATGAATACCTGGTGGCTTGAATCTAGTTCAGTTTTCAAAGAATCTAAAGATGTGAATAAAATTGTGATCAACTCTAAATCGGAATGACAAAAATGAACTAGGAACATCTATATGAACTAATTTAACAGCAAAGATCAGAGGGCTGTGCGTGTGTTTCTTTTTATTCCAAATTGAGCTGTTAGTGCATGACAATGGTAATCAAAAAGAGAAAAGAGAAGCATAGTTTAAAAAATGTACCTCTCTTACTTATGGATCTTTTTAGGACCATGGAATTTAATTTGTTTCTTTTTTAATCAAAGATAATGATAGGAACTAGGTAGCTTTTAAGATTTTTATTTCTCTTACAATATCATACATGTCAAAGAATTAATGAATTGTCTTTAAAATTATAAATATAACCAATCCCAATATTTCACATTTGTGGGTTTTATAAACACTTACCAAGTAAGAATAAGAATTAGATATTTTAAATTCTATAATTACCCTTATACTGGAAGATGCTATTATATTCCTAAATTTTATCTTTAAAGGGATCCATTTATATAGGGGAAAAAAATCAAATTCTGATTGGAAAGAAATGGATCTGAAAAGAGATAACAGGTGTGTGCCATCATGAGTATATACAATATTGAAAAATATGGCATTAAATTAAATTCAGCTAGCTCTTGTTTCTCCTGAATGTCATTCAGGTGAAATTTTCTCTAAATAAGTCACATATATGGTCAGGAAAAACATTTTTTTCCTAAGGTAGTTTTTCCAATATAATGCAAAATCTTTACTATCTTTTCAATTATCTTACTGGGATATTTTAAAAGTTTGGGGCACTCGGAATATATTTTATCTCATACCAGGTAACCAGAGAATTATTCTAATCCATTCCCAGATATCTCTGTTTTTATTCATTGGAAAACACTCAGTCAAAGATGGACATGGTTCTGGGCAGAGACAAGTGCAAGGAGCAGAGCTGAGCGTCGCTGCCTCTATCCTGCATGCGGGTCATCATGAAGCACTCCCCTGAGGTGTCCAGCATCAACCAGGAGGCGGTGGTGGTCACGGCTAAGGCCACCTTGGTCTTAGTTCAATATCTAGCCACTTATTCCTACAGACATGGCAGTGGAAAAGAAAAGAAAGCGCTCGCTTACAGTGATTCATCAAATACCGCGGAGAAGCCAGAAACTTCTCAGTTTCTCGCAGATATATTACCAAAGAAGATATTAGCTAGTGAATACCTGAAAATACTTAAGGAGAAGAGGAAAGAGGAAGAGGAGAATGCCAACAGCGATGACAGCGCTGAGGACGAAGCGGAATCCTAAACAAAAAAAGAATTGCTTTAAAAGTCAGCCTGGTAAACCCCGGTGGGTCAGCACCGAGTGCTTTGAAGTGGGCACAGCTCTGGGAGACATTAGACTCCTCATTTTTCAGAGACTTCAAGTACATTGTGTTCTGTCCTGGCTGGGATAGAGCATCCAATGCAGCTGCACTACAGCGTAAATGGTCAAAAGCCAAAAGGAAAGTAACCCAGACAGCAGCCTTTCTTTGGCATGCCCGCACGCCAGTGGGAGGGTACCAAGATGTCTTTTGTCTCTCTTGTTTTTAAAATTTATTAAAAAAAAAAAATCACTCATTGTATTGGTTACCATCAACTAAGATAACTACATAGAAGGCATAACTAAAGTTTATGGAATTCGTAATATTATCTGTCGCTGGGATAAACACTTTAGGTGAATCGTCTATTTTTGTCATCAAAAACTAGAAGTAAATACTATGAATATTTTTATTTTATATATAAGATAAGTGATAATTAGTGAAATTAAGTAACTTGCCAAAAATTACATGACCAGTGTGTGGTAGAAAAATATATGAAAGCGCTTACAGACTGTATTACACAGATAGGAGTGTAAACTCAAGGTAGGAAGCCCAATGGAAAAGAGTGGTAAAGAAGTAAGAACTTAGCAAGTTTCTGCTTTGAGGGCCTCTGATAACATCGATACTCTCCTGCGGGAGACAGAGGACAGGGTTTTTGTTAAAAGTTTCAGGAACACTGAGCACCATAAGGAAGAGATGTTTTGCCAAATGACAATCAGGGTCATGTTAAGAAAGGAGAGGTTAGTGTGTGAGGTACCTGTATATAAGTTAGTCAGTACATCTATTCATTCAATATTAATCGTTTTTTCAAAATACTTTTCGTACTTAAAATTAGCCCAGCTACGCTATGATTAGGCATTTCTTCATTGTACATTTGCAAGGAGAAAAGCATCTTTAAAATGAATAGTTATGAGGAATGTGAAAATATGTCTTCTCAGTTAAATTATATCTGTATATTTGTTTCTGTATAATTTCAGCACATACTGAGATTTCTGACAATATCTAATCATAAATGTAGTATCCAATACATTTCATTTTAGAGCCATAAACCTTAAGATCTAGCATTATTTTCCGTAAATCTGCCACCACATATTTCTCTGTCATATCTGAGAGCACACACTAGGTACAGACTACGTTTTGCTTTTTGTTCTCTAACATGTCCTTAATTTCCTCCTCGGTAAAACATATTTTAATAATTATTTATATAGATAATGTTACGTCT
>NW_011888854.1:1151877-1162967 GCF_000151845.1 Pteropus vampyrus
TACTTAAGGAGAAGAGGAAAGAGGAAGAGGAGAATGCCAACAGCGATGACAGCGCTGAGGACGAAGCGGAATCCTAAACAAAAAAAGAATTGCTTTAAAAGTCAGCCTGGTAAACCCCGGTGGGTCAGCACCGAGTGCTTTGAAGTGGGCACAGCTCTGGGAGACATTAGACTCCTCATTTTTCAGAGACTTCAAGTACATTGTGTTCTGTCCTGGCTGTAGTGCAGCTGCATTGGATACAGCATCCAATGCAGCTGCACTACAGCGTAAATGGTCAAAAGCCAAAAGGAAAGTAACCCAGACAGCAGCCTTTCTTTGGCATGCCCGCACGCCAGTGGGAGAGTACCAAGATGTCTTTTGTCTCTCTTGTTTTTAAAATTTATTAAAAAAAAAAAAATCACTCATTGTATTGGTTACCATCAACTAAGATAACTACATAGAAGGCATAACTAAAGTTTATGGAATTCGTAATATTATCTGTCGCTGGGATAAACACTTTAGGTGAATCGTCTATTTTTGTCATCAAAAACTAGAAGTAAATACTATGAATATTTTTATTTTATATATAAGATAAGTGATAATTAGTGAAATTAAGTAACTTGCCAAAAATTACATGACCAGTGTGTGGTAGAAAAATATATGAAAGCGCTTACAGACTGTATTACACAGATAGGAGTGTAAACTCAAGGTAGGAAGCCCAATGGAAAAGAGTGGTAAAGAAGTAAGAACTTAGCAAGTTTCTGCTTTGAGGGCCTCTGATAACATCGATACTCTCCTGCGGGAGACAGAGGACAGGGTTTTTGTTAAAAGTTTCAGGAACACTGAGCACCATAAGGAAGAGATGTTTTGCCAAATGACAATCAGGGTCATGTTAAGAAAGGAGAGGTTAGTGTGTGAGGTACCTGTATATAAGTTAGTCAGTACATCTATTCATTCAATATTAATCGTTTTTTCAAAATACTTTTCGTACTTAAAATTAGCCCAGCTACGCTATGATTAGGCATTTCTTCATTGTACATTTGCAAGGAGAAAAGCATCTTTAAAATGAATAGTTATGAGGAATGTGAAAATATGTCTTCTCAGTTAAATTATATCTGTATATTTGTTTCTGTATAATTTCAGCACATACTGAGATTTCTGACAATATCTAATCATAAATGTAGTATCCAATACATTTCATTTTAGAGCCATAAACCTTAAGATCTAGCATTATTTTCCGTAAATCTGCCACCACATATTTCTCTGTCATATCTGAGAGCACACACTAGGTACAGACTACGTTTTGCTTTTTGTTCTCTAACATGTCCTTAATTTCCTCCTCGGTAAAACATATTTTAATAATTATTTATATAGATAATGTTACGTCTGTATACACACATATATAATGTACATGTAATATATACCTATAGATATTCTGTCAACTCACTAATAAAAGAGATATGATCAATTTGCATGTCATATTTAATAAATGTATTATAAATTAAATATAATGACCAAAACGAGCTTCTAGATTTCACTTAGAATACATTCTTAGGAATGTCAAATGAGCATATCAATATAAAAATTAATTACCTTTTCTCTGACATATTGAAAATTGCAAAACATATAGGTTGCAATTACTGTGAATTTTACTTCACTTCTAGAGACTAGTCATTTTTTAAAAAATTAATCATTTAACAAATTTCTTTAGATTTCTATTTTGTAAAAAACAATAAAAACAAAAAAACAACTAAACTTGAAATTATGGATCATTTCTAGCCAAAGTCTTAGCAGTAATGAATGTTCAAGGTACAGTACATTTCAAAACTATATAAATACTAAATATTCATTTGGAAGTTATCATTTCTGGGATGAAATATTTTAAATAATGTGAGATTCAGTATTTATTTTATTTGTTTAGTCATAGATAGCTTAAGGTGACAATTTTCAAATTATTACCTTATTTCAGCTTCCATTTTTGTAAGAGAAATAGTATGAACAAACTGTAAAGCTTTAAGGCTGGAACAGAAGAAGTAGAACAACTATAAACTTTCTTTTATTAAGTTGAGAATGTTTACCTGGAATTAATACAATAATTCTGCTTCATTTACTTGGCACCATTGGTGAATAAGCTATTTCACAAACATGAATTATACAAATGACTGAAATTCTCTCAGTTACTAACTGAAACTTTCATTATAACTGTTCTGTTAAAAATCTTTCGATAACTTATGACACAGTTTTCTAACTCATTTTATAGTAGAGTGAATATAATTTAGACTTCTCTTGTTGATTCAATCAATCATTTTAAATGCTATTCATTTATTCATCAAACATTTACTGAATGCCCACTAATTCAAAATCCACAAAGCACTGGGACTACAAAGGATGGATTTCAAACATGAGTCGCCTACTGATAGAAGCCGTTGGGGTCGTAGGTAGTGGAAATGATTTTGCTTTCTCCCGTAAGTGACCCCCTGACAGGGAGGGGTTGGATTTTTCCTTCTGATTCTCTTCAGGATCTGAGTGAATATTTGCTCTTTAATCGTGTCATAAACCAAAACACTACCCTTTAAAAATCTACGTTGCAATGCCTTATTTCCAAGAACTAGAGCCCCATCTTGACCCCACACCTACGACTCTCTTCCGGTTTCTATGACCTCTTTGATTATGGAAACATTATTTTATCAACGTTACCATAGAAAGAAAATACTAACAATTAGTACGATGTATGGATTTAGTTTCCCTTTTTTTTAGATTTCCCATTAACTTTTAATTTAGGGTTTTCATGTTAGTAAGGAATCTTCTCTCACGTTACTTAAAGTCATTATCTTTTATCTTCTGCCAAATCATATGATTAATCTTCATTTTGTACATTGTGTAGGCAGGGTAATTAAACACTGGCATTCTGTCACGTCTTCTCATGAGCCTTTCTGTAATGGACAGACCCAAAGGCTCAACAATTCCAAGACCTCTTCACAGCCGGTGCTCTGGGTAAAGGTCAGGTTCCAACAATTGCATGCGCCACACCAAAATGTTTTTGTTTTGTTTTGTTTTGCTTTCACCAACATTCAGCGTCTGATCTCTGATTTCTCCATTCAAGAGAGGTAGTTGCAGCAGCAATGACAGCTTGGTTCCAGGCAATTACCGTGGTGCTTTTTTTTTCTGAGTACTTTATCTCAACTTAGATGTTCGATGGGTTTGATATGCATATTCCATAGATAGCCTCCGATTCTCCCTGAGTGAGTCCTGCAACACGTTGGTGGGAAGTTGCGAGTGCCCAGCTCAGAAGGTTTTCTCAAGCTTCTGCAATGGTTTTGCTGACAATTAATTCACTGTCTGCTTAAAATCACTCTAGGTTTCCATTTCTTGTACTGAACTCTGATTGGCATTGATAAAATATCAGATTTTCTAAGTAAGATGATGAAAATACAGTGTGAATGCATGTGTTTCGGCAACTATTTTCTCCGAAGTCGAGTAGGTTTATTTTTATTTGTGCATTTATATATTTATTTATTTTATTACATTTGGTCCATTAATATGCTCCAAATGGACAAAACAACTGAAACTGCAACTGTAACTCAAAAGCAGGATATTCTTAAAAAGGAAACATTGGGAAAATATTCTCCTGGGAAGCAGTTAGCTTTTGGGTACTGGTCTGTAAATGCACAGGGGAAAAGAAGTGAAGTTTTAAAATGTAGAGCAGAAAATTTCTGAATAACTTTCAATTCACCAGTAAGCTGTTTAAAGACTCTGTTCAAAATGTCTATGGTTTGGACACATGATTAAAAGTCTATATTAGGTTTGTTACCACTACTGTTCAAAAAAAATAAAGCTGTGTTATTCCCAATTGAAATGACCAAAACTGACATCGTGTCAATTTCCTGGGTCCTTTAGTAACTGGAAGCAGAGATTAAATTCCTGATTCCAGGAGAAGACTGAATTCACTAAAAAATTCAACTACAGCCATAATAAACTCATCAAAATCTTTGGTAAATGTCCATGAAAATATATCATTTGAAGTTTAGAAAATTAAAACAAATACTTGCAGATAAATCAGAGATAATGACTTTATTGAAAGCTGAAGACGGATTTGTTGAGAAATGTAATGACGGAGTGGGGGCCCGAGTTCTTCTTGAGAATGTTCTTGAACTTTTAACACTAAGTCACCAAAGTAATAGGAATACTTACAGAAGTTTTGCTTTGTTTGATTTTGGTATGAGTCTTGTATTTATTTTGTTTGCTTTTGGTCCAATTTAAGTTCCTCTTCAGCAGTTGAAAGGAAAGAGTTAGTTTAATATCTTTCGTTTCTTTTAATTATGCATTTATACAATTAACAATAAAATTCACAGGAAAATGTGCTCTGTGGTACAAAGCTTAAATATGCACACAGATGGCTAAATATATATCTCTTTTGATATTTGATTTCATATCAAATAATCTCTGTTTTAATCATTTTAGTTCTCTACTGAAAGGAGTTTGTTTATTCTGATTTAATTTTTTTCCATAGAAACCTGTTTATTTTTAATGTGCATAACTTGATGAGTTTAAGGATAAGTATACACCTGTGGAAATTTTACCACTATTTAGGCCATAAACATATCCTCTCAAAGTTTCCTCCTACTCCCTTTATTATGGTGGTGATGATGATGATGATGATAAATGCTAAAAACGTTCAACATAAGACCTACCTTCTTAGTGAATTTTAAGTACACAGTGCTTAACTGGGGTTTAATATACAGTTCTTCAGTTAATAAATTTTTATTGTAATGTTCTTGTCAGAGACCTTTCTCTCGCTAACTTCTTTTCCATAATACTTTCAATTAAATGGCATAAATGAAAAAATGCTCCATACAGTTCATTCTTGGGAATATTATCTTATATGAGACTCTAAAAACTGTACTTCGTAGTTTGCCCTGATGCATTGCTTTTGCTTAAAATTCGTGTAAGCATCATTTGACTGAGGTAGAGACTAAGTTTGAATTCAGGCAGATTGCATTGAAAATGTATGCCTGGAAATAAAAGCACAGAGTTTAATTAAACTCATGGGTTAGGGATGAGGATGAGGTTATTAAACAAATGTGAATGTGTTACCGAGTGTCTCTTTGAATTTGGCTCAATCAGTGAGCTTGTTTCCTAAGATATTTTTTATAATTGGTCATAGAGACTTCACAGAAACAATGGTAAAGTAGAGACATAAATGAGAAACAATCCAAAAATACTCAGAAAAAAGACTCAGAGGCCAATAGCCAATAATGCAGTTCAGAATAAAAGAAAAAAAAAGTACCTGCTGAAAATTAAATTAAAAATTGTGCTATTTTGCCTGTTTAGGGAAAAGAACATTTTTATTTTGCTCTAATCTACCTATTAGTATGCAAAGAAGCTGGGGGTAAAAATCTCATCTCAATGTCTTGGTATTTACCCATAGATGGGGTATTGTCAGAAATTAAAGCGATATGAAAGGATCTGCATATAAAGCAGATATTCAAGTGTGGGTTATTTCTGACTCTGATGAGGTAGGCAAGAGAAAATAAAAGATATAGCAAAGTTACAAACAAGGTGTATACAATTATTACTGTACTCAAATATTTTGGATACGATGATTATCTTTTTTTTTGATAGCTACCTTTCTATAAGGAAGCATTTTTAAAAACTTTTGTAAATATTTGAAGATATATTTGAATCTAAATTATAAAACATTTAAAATTAAATTCTAAACATTTTGTGAAAGCTCTACTTACAAAGAATAAGCATTTTGTAAAAGTGCCACACTCTTACATTATCCAACATTTTCTTATTAATCTGATAAATCTTATAAATTGTATTTCGGCAGAGAACACAAGGACCCATTTTAGGGATAACAAATGACTAGCTTTTGAAAACTGAACAAGTTATTTTTTGTATGTTCTAAAGAGCTACAAATATTCTGGATTTCCATACAATTTATATACTGATATTGTCTAGGCTCGGATGAGTTTAGATCATGAATAAACTAAACCTATATCTAGTGAAATATATACAATGATGCGAGGGATGACTCTTGGGACAACTAGAGCCTTAAATTAGACTATGTGTGGGTACATTTTCCATGAATACTTTTGATCATTTCCATGTCAATGAAATTCATACTACAGGGAGTTAATTTAAGTTTAGGATACAGTGTGCTAACTTGGATGACAGGGGAATCCTAAATATGATTCTATTACTTTTAACTAAAAATAAATTAATGTCTTCTAATCTATCAGATTAGAGTTTTCCAAATGGAGTTAAATTTTCTAGGGAATCTTTTGTTTATGTATTTTTTTAAAAATGGTGAATTTCCTTGTACTCATCTTTATTTTTTGGATTGGTATCTTACTATGAATAAGAAAGATAAAAACTCCTCAGCCATTAAAGCATGTATGTCAAATATGTATTAACCTAGACTTAAAAAGAATTCCATAATTTAAATCCAATTTTTATTTTTATACATCTCTGACAAACGGATGGAAAATGCTGTCAACTTGTACCTGGATAGGCTAAATTTTATGTGTATTCAGATAAACTTTAAGCTATATTATATTATGTAAGTCAGTAATATTGTGTAGTAAATAGGTGATTTAGCAGACAAAATCTATTCTTTGTCATCAGCTAAATTAAGCAGTATGCATGTGAATGTGTGTGTGCGTGTATGTGTATCCATTAAACATGCATTAATTGCATGGTTCTTCCATGCTAAACACAATCTCTTCTGCTGAGGGGCTTATAATTTAGTAAGTACGATGATAAATAAGCAGGCAATTATATGGGAATAGCATAAAGGCTATGATGAGGGGAAATGTAGGAAATATTAAAAAGGTTATGGGCAGGAAATTTGGAGCAATAACAGCTATGTTGAACACTCAAGGATAAGTAGCCAGGTGAAGGCTGCTGGAGAGGGGTTTTTGAAAAGCAATGGCTTTAGAAAACCTTGACAAATAACATTTTTAATAAAGATGAACTAATAGCAGCTTTGTTAAATCAAAAGGTGAAAAATACACTTTTAATATACCAGTAAGCTATTAATCGTTTATATCTCAATTTTCCTTTTATATTTATCGATGATGTTTTCTTTTCTATTTCTACCATTGACATGGTAGAGTATTTAAGCTCCTTGCTTTGTTAGCAATGCATTTTCAAGTCGTGCTTTGTGTTTTGTAGCCTTGGTGGATCAGTACAATAGCAAGAATTATATCATTCTGAGTCTTATTTTTTTCTCTTTCTTTCATATTGATGGGTCCAATAATAACTAGATTTAAGCTCCATTATAGTTACTGTTTTGCTAATATTATTGTTCATACACATTATTAATTCAATTTGAGTTAGATTTAGCACTGCAATTAGATGTTTTCCATTTTGTCCTCTGGCATAAGCACTTTTGATTTCTTGATTTTTTTTCGTTTGTTGCACATATTTATATTTGCAGATAATTAAGGAGATTTTATAATTTACCAATCAATCCATACACTGTGGAGGAAAATAGAGCAGTATTAATTCGACTATAGTGAGAGGTATCATCTTAGATTGTCCCAGGATACCAATACGGTGGTACGTCCCAACTTTAAGTAATACTTGGGATGTTTAACCCTTGCTTTATAGAGAATTTAAATAATCTTTGAAAAAAAGTCCGGTTAAATATTACATAAGTGAATGTTTTCAAATTCCTATTGCTCAAAGTAGATTTCATTTTTAATTCTATAAAAGGAGCTCTTAAGTCAGAAGGTATTTGTATAGTTAAATATACTTACTGTGGTCTCTTATATATATATATATATATATATATATATATATGCAGGGCCAGAGATGGAATTTCCTAGAAACTAGAGGACTGGTCCTTCAGTTAGGTCTCATTCTTGATGGGGAAAGCTAAGGTGCTTTAAGATATATGATGATCTAAGGATGTTGAAGTGGTGACAGATCTGGAGAGAAAGAGGTTTGGAAAATTTCCTATATGACTGCAGAGTAAGTAGGATTTTGCAGATCACACAAGTAAGTAGTCCATATGCTTTCATACTCCAGGGGAACCAAAGACTTGGCAGGATCTCCACAGGGAATGGCTATTATATGAGCATAGGGAAGCTAGGCAACATATCCGGTCCCTCAACATGGGCAAATATTCTTATATGTAAGTCTGGTTTTAAACTCAAAAGCATCCACCATCGATGAGGCAAGAAGGGCTGGACACAAGGCTAGTTTCATGAGTGTGCCATCTGAATGGTTGCACAGAACCCGGCTCTCAGAACGGCTTCATACTTGGTATAATGCTATGGTGCTGCCATCTTCAATTTTGTTTTGTTTTGTTTTTCACAGCTTTGAAGGAATTTATTAAGAGCTGCTTTCCATTACCAAAATGGTGCTGATCTTTTCTCCATCATACACATGTGTCATGGTGGGATCTCTCTTTCATTTTTATGCTGAAGAACAATAGGTTCACTTTATCTAACCAGAGTGCAATCAACACAGTAGCCACACGCTATTATTATCCCACAAGATGTTGAATTTCTTTCTACCATATTTACTTGCCTAGTTAAGTGCAAAGTTTCCCATCTGTATTCTTCACCAGGTTGGGAAGTTCATCAATTATCTCATTTTGTTCATCCAGCTCTTATTCAATTCTCTGCCCCATTTGTTTTTGATGACTTGTGATTATGAAGGTGAAGGGTAAAATATTTTAGGTAGCAGGAGTAGGGTAGAGAAGACACAGAGTATGGGGCTGATTGGGGAAAGACAAAGCTTGGTGTGGCTTCAATGTCAGGGACTGGTAAGATAACACAGAAAGGAGACCCATCTTGATTTCTTAATAATTTCATTTTGAACTAGTGCTGTGTAACTGAAGTCTGATGGGACAACAGAGCACGGTCCTTGCCATTCTGTTCACATAGAGTGTTAGCAATGCCTCGTGAGCACAGACTTCCAGTGGACCTATAGCGTGTGGGAGTTCAAACAAGTCTCAGAGCAAGTATGAGGCGAGCAAGTTAAGTCAATGACTGAGCAAAAGGGACCCGGACAGGCCCTAGAGACTAAACTTTACATTTTAACCAGAAATGTCTTTCAACACAGAAAGAATTCAATGGTGTTCTATGAAACAACCAGAAAACTTTATGATTTTAATTTCTTAGCTGTGTAACTTTCCTCTATTAGCTGATCTCTTGTGTCGAAAATGAAGTGAGGAAGAAAGATAGGTCTACTCACAGTGCCTTTGACTTTCAGTCATTCTCTTTCTTCAGTAGCAGGATGTGGAGAGTGTAGCTGGAATTTGCATGTATCAAGAAGTGAAATGTAAACATTTCAGTTAATTTTGCGCAGTGTTTCCACTCCTCTGGTAAGAACAAAATAAATATGCATGTACTGGCTACAAAACATGAATTGTGTAATTTAAATGATTCCACTTATGAGTTAAATGCTCTATTTGCATTTAAAACTGGCATTTTACTATGTAAGGGTGAACAGTAAAATCATGATGAAAATTTTAAATTAAAATTTTTCTTTTCTTAGAACGCTAAATAACAAATGAAAAAACCACCGAGGCAAGTCAAGAGAGAGATAGTAGAAAAAAAAGAAAAAAACAAAACAAAACAACATGCTTTATATGTTAGTACTTGCACAGGATAGCTTCTTACTTTTTAAACAAAGGTCTCCACTCTAGTGTTTGGATGGAGTCCAGCAAATGAAGTAGCTCAGCCTGCCTGGACAGTAAACATATCACTAGTCACTGGGGAGTACACATCAGACCCGTTCTTATGAATTCAGAAATGTCTAAGTTCCTCAGAAACAATACAAGGAGCTGGGCGGGAAGGGATTCACATTAATGCTGAAATTTAATTTCCTTCCAGCTACATGTGTGTGACCGGATCTCAAGGTGGGCGTTATTCAGGGCTGTGGAGAAATATTTCTTCCACTTACCTGTGGTTTTATGTGCTTTTCCCAGGAGCCTTTAAGCTCAAATACTAAAATGACAGTTCTCTTGTCTTAACACATACGTCAGATCCGGTCAGTGCCCCAGGAATATGCCCTTGGAGCTCCTGGTCTTTTGTGCTGTTCTTAGTAGTTCCTATCATCCTGCTATTCCTTCTCTGTACATCCTCAATTGTGCTTCATCTGTGCCTATGAAAAAGTGGAGTGCCCAGAAGTAGGTCTCTCCTCCCCCATGGATAGAACCTGACCAATGGCTGATAGGTGGTGGGCTGTTAGCACACTAACTCCTTTGCAATTGATGGAGGTAATTCCAGTGTTGACCTACATTGCCTTCAGGGATTCCCTGTGAAACTGAGCCAGTTTTGATCTCTTTGTGACGCTATTTGATCTGAACATAGTTGTTTGGCTGTTTTCTTTTCCCTGACTCACGTTCCTGTTTACTCTACTGGTTGCTTCTGGAAAACATCCTACTAAATTTCTTGTATACAAATCCTTGTTTCAGAGTTCATTTAAGAGGAAACTCATTTTAAGACTCTCAGAGAAATTACAATATTTGACAAGAATAATAGGCGACTAATAAATGTTCATTGAATTTAATTTAAAATGATGTGTGTATAGATAAATAGAATTCTCTATGTATTTAAGTAATCTATCACTATAGGTTTTCCTTATGAACATCCAGGAATAAGTGAGTGGCTCATTTTATGTCTGGTTTCATTGTGAACGCACTGGCTGAATTAACGAAATAAATAGGTCTCGTTTTTAGTTATCCCACATCCTGTACATATAGCCTTACTTTTTATGTTGTGAGTGAGTATGAATGAGTTCTTTTGTATAATTCTGAAGAATATGTAGGCCTTTATTGATTCTGAGGCTTCATATATTTAGTCACATTTAGCCATAAATAGAACAATTTAATATTCGTCTTCTATTTTAAAACACTTGCTCTGTATAGCACGAGCGTATCATATCTTTGGATAGATGAAACAGGTATCAAGGTTGGCAACTTTATGAACATCTTATGACAGAAAATATTTGGTCATAAAGAAGGAAATAAAATAAGAACAATCAATTGAAATTTTTAAAAAATTCATAGAATCACTTGACTCTGGAGATTTATTTATTAATTTTAAGTGGCTCAATTTTGAGAAATTCTCTAGCACTTAACAGCTAGCTAT
>NW_011888854.1:1163388-1177629 GCF_000151845.1 Pteropus vampyrus
TATATTACATATATTTATAGTTTTTTATGACCTCTAAGTACATGAGGTCACAGATCACTCCTCTCTTTTTATTTTTTTTCTACTTTAGAGTTTAGTCTAGGATCTATGAAATTGGTTTAATGAAGAGCTATTTGAGGTCTTAAATGTTTTGTTTGGCTTTTGAAGTCATCCCACTGCTATGTGGAACAATAAGAACATTTTCACTCATTAACTTATTTAACAGATTTTTATTAAACATCTAATATGTTCTGGCAATCACTCTAGTGGATAGTGAATAATTATCCTAAATAACAAGAAGTAAAAGAAAGGGTTTCTAAAACACTATGACTGTTGAGGGGCCATACAATTCATCCTAATCCCCAAAGTTTTATTTTTAACCCTTAATAAGAACTAAAATTTTATTCCCTTGGTTCTAAGTCTTCCCGGTGTTTAGTAGTTACTTAAAATACTATACATCTTTAAAAACTAAAATGTAAACCATATGTCGGTGAATATAATACAGTATTCGTTTAAGACTAGAAGTGAAAAAGATTATCAGAAGGTAAGTAAGATTAAAAAGGGAGACAGTGGGTACCATGGGTAAACTTTGGTCAATTTGCCCTTTGGCCTGTGAGCAGCCAGCCCTTCCTTTTTCAAAATGATAATGTGTGTGTTTCTCTGTGTGCATTTGTATAGAGTGAGGTAACTTTATCTATTCAAATCTAACTTGAAGTATATACATATTACAAATGTAAATCTTGTTGATGCTAATTCTGTTTGTTTGATGATATACTGATGTACAAATTAGAAGTTAGGAATATTAAATAATAATTTTAATGTTAACACATTATCTTTCCCATATAGATCTTAATGCTTTCACTAATCTGTGAAGCATCAGATCATCTAGTTCTCTAAGTAATATGGTTAGTAAACAAGTAAAACCATATGGAAAGATGACCTTTAAGAGCTTTCAATAGTTTTAATTCAGTGGCAGTACAATTTATTTAACCTTTTAGAAAGTACTCACTTTTGGCACTGACTCGATGTTACTTTTCAAAATTATATAATCAGTATGTTAAAAAAAGTACTTCATATTTATTCATAAGCTTACCTATACAATGAAAGTCTTTAGGTTATAGTTTATTTAAAATTCTGAAATGAACTACAGTTTATATACATAGCATTCATGTAAATTATATATATACATTTGTATTATATGCTTAATTATTAGATTACCATTATGTATGTGTATATATAGACAAGGTATGCACATTACTTATATATTTTTTTCTCATGGTACTATACAAACATATACAATAAGAAAATATTATCTAGAAGTATATAAATATATAATATATATAGTATACAAATATATATACAATAATAAAATATATAAGACATAGAAATACCAATACCTATTCATTTACATGTATTGTATATTTTTATATTGAAAAATATATATATTTTCTTCCTCAGACTGTGAACTCAAGGTTAAAAACCCTGCCTTATTCTTATGTTGATTTCCACAACCTAGCAAATACCTAGCTTAAATTAGGAACTCAATAAATGCTCATAGAATGAATAAAATTTGAAACAGGCCATATTAATTTTTTATGTATTCTTATGTAAAAAAAAAAATGAGAGGAGCAGTGATTTGAAGTAGCTTAGATGAAAATGACAAAGGTTTAAAATATCCACAGTAAAAATTTTGAGGGCAATGAACATCAGGATTTAAAACATAATGATGCATTTGCAATATCACCCAGGTATATTTAGAACATATCATACATCAGAGAAGCAATTTGCATTTGAAATGTATATATACACTTTTATCTATATATAGTCTAAACTAAGCACTCATATTCAGATTTAGACAGGATATGATTCACCTATATGAGTGGCAATTTGATAGATATTTAAAATACTTTTAAATTTGGATAATAATTTTTAAAGCCATCGGGGTATTACAGAAATTTCTGTAGATGCTTTGTCTATATCTTTTAACAGTTGCTTTGATATGCTTGGATGATCTATATCTTTTGTTCCCACTATGTAAAGATGTTTCTCCAATATTAATATAATTTTTAAAAATAGTGCAGAGATAGGGTAAATGTGGCAGGAGGTATCTTCTCCTTAACTCTCCTCATAATTGTAATATAAATCTTAAATTATTACGACTTACCATAAGTATCCTAGTTAAAGTAGTTACATTTTACGTTATTTTTTTTTCATATTCCAGAATTATTGCATGTAATAATGATGACTGAACTCTTCAAGGCTTAGGATGGCTTTTATTTCTATAACTGTCTCAGGTTGTACTGTAAGCTTATCATTAATTGGATTCGGATTCATTGGCTATTGATTTTTTTAATCTAGAAAATCAATATTGCATCCATAAGAAAGGTAAGAGAAAAGATGAATCTAAAACCTGTAGACTCTATATACTCTGATTTTTCTTCAGATCGCATAAATCTATCACCTTTTACAAAACCTATAGGCTCTAACCAAAAATACCTCTTGATTGCTCCTCAATATTACAATTTTCCATTCTCTTTCTTTATTACCTTAATGGAAATAATTATTAAAAAAAAAAACAACTATTATCAACTTTTAAAGTTATTCCAAAATATTCAGAACAAATTCTCCTATTAATACTATTCTTACTATTTCAAATAGCATTATTTAAAATACTCAAATAATTATCAATGGGTCACTTATTTTATTATTTTACTACTTTTTAAAATATACATTTAATAAGAGTATGTAATTTGAAAACAACCAGATTGGAAATTATTGGAGAATGCCATAGTAGAGAAGTAAAATATTTTAAAATGCAGAGAGCATACATTCTCTTCTCCATTCTGAGCAAGTGGACTGTTTTAGTTTAACCTTTGCTTCACCATCACCCAATGCTTACCTGGTGTTTGAGCTATTAATAAGATCCAATTAGAACTAGTCACTACCTGCCTAGATGTCAGATAGTTAAACAATATCCATTTGGTTTTAGGTTTGCTAGATCTAAACAACGTCTGTGTACATTTGTAAGGTTTTGTTTAACATTAAATAAGCATCATGTTTAAAATTTTCATTGACTTATCTCACAAGGTAGCTACCACTTTTCTCACTGAATTAACTCATTTCTCAAAGTTATATAGTCTCCATTATTATAAATTGAGAAGGGGCTCTTGAAATCCTGCAGATGAAACTAAGGAGCTTGCCTCTTTCCACAAGGTCTTGCTGTTTCACTCATTGTTGCAAGGGGAAGTCTGTAAACATAGAAGAGGCAGGCACTGATGATGCGTGTGACTATACAATGAGAGATGAGAAACTAAAGTTGATCAGATTTGTGAAAGGATCAAAATAAATTGATCCAGTACATATAAATACACGCACAAACAACTGGCAAGTTCAAAGAGTTGGCACATATGCAAATATGTTTTGAGGATGAATTCCCCATCAGAACTTACAGTTAGAAAACCAGGGATTGAAATCTGGATATTAATTCCAAATTTCTTTTATTTTAAACCGTCAATGATGAATATTAACAAAATTACATCATCTTCATTTTCTAAATATAAAACAATGTATTAAAAAAATCTGTTTTGTTAATCATATGTTACCCTCTCTGTAAAGATTTAACCAGAATCACTGAAATAATCGTAGAAGTAATTTTATTTTAATAGATTATTAAACAATATTAAAATACAATTATTTCTGATCACATTTTGTCTTCATTCAATTCTCATTTCTTTAATCATAAATTTGTATTTTAAACAATTTTTGATTGAGAGGCTACTGTGCAGTAACAGAAAAGACAATCTTTCTTATATTCTAGTAGAGATACACACATATATGTACACACACAAAGAGAAGGAACCATGCATATTAAATAAAAAAGGCAACACATACATAAATACACTTAGGTATGTATATATAAATGAATTTAGGTGGAATTCACCTTGGAACTCAAGAAAGACCACTTTGAAGAAGTGATATTTAAGTTGAGAATCAAAAAATGAGTAAAATTCAGCCAGATACAGATTTAAGAATTGGGGAGAGAGCTAGTCTACTTGTTATCTCAAAGAGTAAAATTATCATACTCACATGTTTCAAATGTTGGAAACCATTTCAGGCAACTATACTGATCTCTTTCCAAATGAATAGAGACATTAAAAGAATATAGTGCTCATAAATGCTGTCAGAATAATATTAGAAACCTTAGCTTTATGTCAAGTATAAATCAATCTTTTCAACACTTATATCTTCCCCAAATCTCCAAGGCAACGGAAATCCATCAAAAGTAATAGTGCCAGCGAATGCCTGGAGGGCAGCCATTTTATTTTGTAGTTCCAAAGAGGCAACTGCAACTGTATAAGAGAAGTCTGACTTACTCAGCATTGACAAAATGAGACCAATAAAAGTGGCGCATCTTCATGCTCTATTTCAGATGACTAAATTCTTCTGGCTTCAAGCTCATAGTAGGTTTAACCAGATGTGTCACTGCTCTCATCGCCTGCTGTTCCTGGCAGACATTTTATTGCTGCTCCAGATGTTCAGTTATGCTGGCTGTGTCCATCAAAAACATCATGCGTCTCTAAATTCTGAATTATTTCACACTAATGACTGATTTATTTGTTCATTTGAATCTCAGGCACTTAATTCATTGGCTTAAATAGTGTCTAAACTTTATTCGTGAATAAATGGCAGCTTGAGAAGTTGCAAATGATAGATTTTACAAATAAGTAGTAAGAAATAAATATTGGCTCACAATTATAAAATATTAGTGGTTGCAAATTTAGAGACATTCTAATGTAAGTATTATTATTTAAATATAAGGAAGTGTCTCATACCAAAGTATCCTAGATGTTAGATAATTGAGACAAGATTAACCAACTTTTGATTTAATTTGATCAGTTTTGGAGAATTTGGATCACACTGCGACAATTGTCTGACTCAAGGGTTAACAAACTATAGTCCATGGACTAAACCCAGTCTTCTGCCTGCGTTTGTATATACAGTCTTATTGGAGCATGTTCATGCCTATTTTTGTCCATTTTTTTAACCTGTTTTCTAAGATTCCTTTCCAAGGACAGTTTGAATAGTTGTGACAAAGACTGCATGACCTGCAAAGCCTAAAATATTTGCTAATAGTTCTTTCCAGAAAAAGTTAGTTGACCTCGACTTAAGTTATAATTTTTATGTAAATAATAGTTCTCAATTTCAGCTTTCTCAAAGGTAGTTTTAAATATGTTGTGGTCAGAGTAATTATTTTAGATTTTGATGATTATCATAAAATCACAAGCTGTTATGATTAGAAAAGGCAATGTAGGACGTTTAGTTCAAATCTCACTCAGTGAAAAATGTCTTTTATTCTATTTCTGACAGATGCTCATTGAGGCTTTGCTTGAATAACTACTGAAGGGAATTAGAGCACCTCCTGGAGCAGTGTGTTGTATGGATGGACAACACCATTAGTTGCAATCAACTTACATGTTTTGAATCAGAACTGATATTGTAAACTTTATTGTCTGTAGCCCATTCCAGTCTGCACAGATATCAGAGAGCAAATACACAGGCTCAATTCATCAGTTTTTCAAGTGATTTAACTTTTACATGGCAAATAACATTAATTCCATTCCCTGGAGAAAAAAAAAATTCATTCATTCTCACTGTCAGACTACTCAACATCCTGGCCATGTTCCCTGGTTGCTAACTTAATTGGTGAGATTTGTTTTAAATGTAGCACACAGAATTGGAAAAATCCCAGCCTTGTACAATGTATACCCTTTCAGCTAGATTGGACAAATTACATAGTATCTGAGTACTATGGTGATAACAACATGTCTCACATGGTGGTATTGTAAAAATGATGTGAGTTCACATATCTTCTGGGCTCAGTATACTGGCATGTACATAGTAGGAATTTCAGCCAGTGCTAGTTCTCACTATAGCCTTTCCCCTTCTATTTAGGAATTGGTTTGCATATGAAAAACTAATTAGGGCATTTGCTTTGTTCCACAGTAGTTCATATTCTATTAGGGAAGATTAGTATCTAACGAAATAATTACGCTGCAACAAAATAAATTCTCTATTAAGAGGTAACACATAGGATTTAAGTTTTAAAATGCATGCAGATGAGTTTTATGGAATGTTTTAGTTCTAGTAATCTATTATCCTTTTTTAAGTTCCCAAACTAGGTAGCTTAAAAATGTATTTTGTAAAATATTTCTGAGGGGGAAAAAATAAGGCTTTTATGTCTTATTCAATAAATATTGTGTTGCCTCTGGGGTCTAAAGAAAATGGTATGTTATAATCATTTGTTTGATGACAGCGTAAGCACAGCTTAAGACATGGAATGGCTTTTTGATGTGGCTTCCAGCAGTTTGTGAACTCATTCTTGAAATAATTAAATATCTTTTAAAGTGATAATAGCTCTTTCGGATTATAGTTATTCTTTAGACAAGTGAATTATTTGCTTAGTATCCAGTATCTTCAAAAAGCTAATGAATTTTTCAAATATATTAAACATATTCTAAGAGCTCTGTTTTGCAGTGAAAAAGATGGCCCAGTGACAAATCACTTTCTTATTATTTAACAATAACCATTTCTTCAGTTTAGTTTAGTTTTGTTTTTTTTTTTAACCTTTTGGATAATTAAACAAATATACTAAAGTACATTTGTATGTGATAACTAATCTATTTACAAAGGAAAATCCTATGAGGTATACTGAGTATATGCTGTGTTCAGGGATAGGAAAAAGTGTTTACAAGCCAGGAGAAGGGGATCATACGGGAAAATATCAAACTTATTTTTTTTTAAACTGTTGATTATTTGTACATTTGCAATACCTGGCCAAATAACTTTTTTTTATTTATCTTTAGAATTTTTAACATTTTTTTACTATGGTATAGAAACTCCTTCAAACAGTAATACTGGTTGTATGTAGGAGAAAAAAAAATATAAAACACTGTAAGTTATAATTATGTCATAGAGAAGAGTGTATTCAGTCAAAAAAACCCACCCAATTATATAATTGTATTTTATTGGAAAAATCCTACTTTTATTTCAAAAATTACATTGTTATATATTATTCCAAGAAAGAAATTAAACTGAAAAAATTGGAGAAATTTTAGATTTTATTAATGGTAGTTCGAGCGAGACACCATAAGAGTAAGACTGTGGCTGTGTTCCACTGGGCTCAAAAGTGTACATTCTGATGAGTACTTATTTAAAATAGAGACATGTTGATTTTTTTTACTTTATCTTTTCTAAAACTGCTTCCACTTTTATTTTCCTTTAATTATCATTTTTTTTTTAAATGAGGCATTATTAGCAAAGATCGAATCTGTCACTTTTTTTTTTTTTTTACCTGTAATGTATAGCTATTTGTTCGTAAAATCTTCTCTTGCCCAACCATTTTAAGCTGACATCTTGTAACATCTCACTAGACAAGTTGGGTTCAACCAGATTATCTAGTTTCTCTATCATGTCCAGCATCAGTAGATCAAATGAATAATACAAGTGAATTGAGCCTATATATTGATGTCATACTCACTGAGAAAATAAATTTATTGTCTCTCCTAGGAAAAAAAAAAGAATATATACATTTTATTTTTATTCCTGGACATTTTCTATCCTCTTAAGGTAGGCTGTCTATGCTTGGATATGATGCTCAATAGATTTAACTTTCTTTATGGCATGGAAATTGACCAGTCACATTGAATGTGATTTGGCCATCAGCCAATCATATTGGCTGCTGACAGAAACGTCTTTTACAATTACATTGGCTAAATAAGAGCACTGTCCCTACGTCCAGGAATCCTACTTAAGTATTCTGATTTAGGAGAAAGATGGAAGCCATACAGTCTAATATTACATGATATTTTAATTAAAGAAGAAGAAGAGAAAGCTGTGGTAGTATTTCCAAATGCTGGAAATAAGGAAGAATACTCTAAATTTGGACCCTTTATGAAGATAACCAATATTGCTACTGAACAAAAACAGATGAGATGACAAAAATAAAAATAAAAAATAAAAAAGATTTAACAAATAAGAAGTAGGCAACACAATCAAAATGTAAACTGGCTGTAGTCTCATGCCAGATCCTAAACATCTGCCATGAGGCAGACAATAATCTTTTGATGGCCAGTTTATGGGACTATCTGGAAGGTCTCAAAGGAGTACTCTAGGCAACTGATATGGTTGATGTTCACCTTGGGAACCTAAGAGCAACCGCTATTTATAGCTCATGCAGAAGTATTTACATATACTAAAAATTAGAATGACTATAACAATATCAGTCCTACCCTCAGCATTTACTAAAACATTTAATTCTCACAGGTACAGCGAGAGCTAGATAATACTAATAACGATTGATACATAAACTATAAATCCTAGAGAAGTGAACTGACTTTGCCATGGCCACACAGTAGTGTCAGAGATAGAATTCAATTCCAAGTCGTTCCGATTGTAAAGTGAGAGGGGAAATTATTTCAAATAATTTTCTAGTTTTAAAGAATGTATTTAATTTCCAACTCATGGAAAATTAAATTTTATATGAGCTTAAAAAATTGGAAGTGTATTAACTTTTACATTAATAGTGCTTATCATTGAATCATAAGATCAGTGATACGTTTTGTTTATTTTATATCCTGTATTTTTTCAAGTATTCTAAACAGATGCTATTTTTACTAATCATGAATGTAAATGTATAAAATTTGGAGTTGCTTCAACAGGGAGACAGACTGAGATAAATATTGGTTATATCTCTATTATCAAGGCCAAGAACAATATTTATAACCAAATAAAAGAAGATATCTCTTCCTTCATTATGACTCATGGTACTAAATCTTACCCATGCCCACATTAAAATAACTATAATTCTTGTTTATATGAAGAAAATGTTGGACAACTTTAGAACCACTGTTGCATTATTAAGAAATATTGCACATCGGGTGAGTGAATATATCAGCAACATATTTTTTAAAATATGTTTTAGGGCCATTTTTTGGTCCTGAACTCCACAGACTTGTTTTGCACTAAGCACCTTATCAAAATCAATTGATCATACATATGTGGATCTATTTCTTGACTCTAAATTCTGTAAAAAATGATGTTTATGGACTACTTTATACTGGTACCTTATATATTTTCTGTGAAATTATAGTAATTCTTGAAATCAGGTAGTGTACATTTTTCAACTTTACCCTTATTTAGTATTATTTAGCTATTCAAGTTTTTTGTAATTCATACATATTTTAGAATCATCTTATGATTTTCTATGAAAGTCCTGCTAAGATTTTGTTTGCTATCACATTCAGTCTAAAAAAATGGACAAGAATTGACATTTTAATGATATTAATGTTTTAACAATATTTTAAAAACCATGATTCAGATATTCTTTGAATTCTAGCAGGAAAAATTGGTAGTTTTTTTGCTGTATGGGTCTTGGACAAATTTTGATAAATTTCATGTTGATGTTATTTTTAATGGCTTTTTCTTCATTTTAAGTCTCCAACTGTTTATTGATGGTATATAGATGTAATTGATTTTTTATATTGACTTTACTTATATCCTGAAACTTACAAAAGTTGCTTAATAGTTTTGGTGTCTTTCTGTAGATTCCTTAGGACTTCCTGTCTAGACACAAGTTCCACCATAGTGACACTGTTGATGTTTTGAATGGGATAAGTCTTTCTTGGGAGGAAGTGTCCTGTGCGTTATAGGATGTGCAGTAACACAGCTGGCTTGTACTTAATAGATACTTGCTGTAAACATCCCCCAGTCGTAACAACAAAACTTAATTTAAGAGTCTCCAGACATTGCCAAAAGTGCCTGGTGGAGGGGCGGGGCAGGGATTAGCACTAATATAGACTATCACATCTCCGAAAATAAACCACCTGAATAAAAATATCATACACTTCTATGTTTGCTGTAAACTCAAACAATGCATCGTTATTACTACTGTAATCAATACATTATTAATTATAAATTTTGTTTTAGGCAGTTATTTGGGGGGAAAAAAGAGGGAGAGAGAGATTGAGTGAGAGAGATTCACAATATATTTACCCATCTTTTGATCACTCTGGGAACTTTTAATTCCTTTACATAGATACAGATTTCCATTTGGTGTCATTTTCCTTCTGCCTGAAGAACCTGTCAGAAGACAGATTATTTTGGTTTCTGCCCAGTATTGCAACACTTCCCGATTGTTTGGTCAAGACTTTGATACAATATGGCAATACTTTGAACAATGAGATAATATTAGGTAGCACTTATCTAAAGCACAGTTGACTACTATAAATAAGCACTACCTGGTATATGTGCATTAAGAGAATGCTAATTTTTAGAAGGAGTTGCGCACTCAAATTATGTATATGTTAAAAGAAAGAATTACTAGAATAGAGGTGGCATTGTTTGTTCTTCTTTTAGTAATCAATTTACCTAACAAAACAGGAAAATTACTTTTAAAAAAATCTATCCTTATTGCATATGGTGACTATAGATAGCCAAGCCAGTAGACACAGTCAAATTAGGGTAGTAGTTTCAAAGAAGCTTTTTGAATTTCTGTCCACACTCTAAAGTGTATTTCTTCATTCCAACTTTCTTATAGTGAGAGAAAATTGGCATTACAACATTAAAATCAGTCTGCTCCTCTGGAATCTCAGGAAAGGGGGGAAAAATGACTTTAAGCAATATGCCAGTGTTGAATCATATGTTAAGAGACTTAAATTTGTGCTACTTTCACATTCCGTTGGTCTCTCATTTTTATTAATATATGTTTTCCGGAGTTTATAATCAAAGAAATATTAGCTATAAATGTGAAACCATTTGCTTCTTCCCAGAATATAATTCACTGTTTCTTTTTCATTTCCTCATTTTCTGACCTAAAACTCAGCTTAGAATACACTGCACAATAGACTCTATTTTCAATCTGCTAGAATTCAGGGACACATCAAGATCAAATTTTGTAAGCAAAGATTTAGTTGCATGTTTCGATAACTCTTGCAGAAGTGATAAGCTATCTGCTACAGTAAACCTGTGGCTTCTCCAATGTGGCACTCAAGGAACAACAGCCTTTTGGTGCAGACATGAGAAGTCTCTGAGGACATGGTGTATTAACTCTTTGTGTTTATTTGGCTGCAAAATATTTCAAAGTCAGAGGAGAGAAGAGAAAATAAAAAAATATATATATATTACTGTTTTATCTCCATATTCTATATGTAAAGTATGTCAAGAGATGTTATAATAATTACTGTTGATGAATCAAAAATAAATATTATTAAAGATGATTTTTAAATTGATGACTTAAAAATGCGAAATTAAAATATTGCAAATATGAACATATTTTTAACCACCACAGAATTTTCAGCTTATACTGAGATGATTTATGTTGCTTTGTGCATCCTTTCAACAGTAGGACATTCCTATGGGCCTCGTAATGTTGATCATGAAAAAAAGAGTAGTAGAAGGATCCTACTGAAGATATAACACATGGCAATAGTTTCCCTATGCTCCATGATTTCCAACAGATAAAAATATATAAGATTTTAGATAGAAAGAAAAAACTATGGTCTGATGTTTAAAATAGTCCTCAGTTCAGAAAAAAATGACTGCAAATGCTTGAAAATCATCTTCTGCTTTTCTGTACCCACATACCTCAAGTTGCATCTTGTATTTGGGTTTCTTCTTTTATTATTCAAATGTGTCAACTAAAAAAAACTTCCACCAGGAATCCTTAACTCCAAAATCTAAGGTTCGTAGAGGGCCTTCTATTTTATCTCTCTTGTTCTTGTATTCATCTTTTAAAACAATCTAAGTTTACTATAATATAACTTCTAAGAATTTTCTGTGTTTCCCTGGAAGAAATTAGTTTCTCTTTGATATGATACCCTAACCACTTAGCTTTAAATTTGGCCGTATGTAAAGGCTAGCATGCATTCTTGAGATTTTTCTCCATTAATAATTGAGAGTTCCAATGCCTTTTTTTTTTTTTTTTGCTATGTAATGACTTTGAAGCTTATATTGTCTTCTATACCTACTTCTAAGCTTTGAGTCATTATCAAAAACCTTTAAAATTAAATTACAAATATAAAATGACTTTAAAAGAGAAAGTAGCTGGCATTTTGTTATTCTCATAATTAGGCTTTTTATATTTTATAAAGCAGTAGTTTGGGTATCCTCAGAAATGTTCTGAAAAATCCACTATTTATGAAATGGGGAAGCAATTTACAAGGAAAGTGAGATAAGCTAGCAGGTGAGTGAAATAAGCAAAATGTATTCCTATAAGCATGGTGATCATCTTTTTTTAATTAACAGACACATTTTTTATTTACATAAAGGAAACAAAATCATTCTTCTCTTTAATACCAATATCAGACTCAGAAAAATCCAAAAGATTGTTTGATAGAATATGAACTGAGTGAATCAGTTAGAGGGTAGAGGGAGGACATGGGGGGCTTATAAACCAAGTATGTCATGCTACAGTAATATATGATTCACATGCAAATACACATATCTATAAATTATTGGCATTATTTACCCATCCTAAATATTTTAATTAACTAAGAATAAAGTTGGAATGTACCCATTAAAAGTACATCTGTAGTATAAAAGTGTGTCTTCATAATTAGAGAGCAATGCAGAAATAAATATGCTATGCCCACATAACTATAGCAATGACCTTGCTAGGTGTTATTATTGGGCAGTAATAAGAAAGGGCACAATTAGAGTATGTACACTGAGACTACCTGCTCTATTAAAGGAACATCATCTGGGGCTCAGCCAGGCTGAAAAGATGGAATCATTATTACTATTATTGCTATTGTTATATTTTCCTCACTAAAGATAGGCCTTATAAGAAGAACACTCTACAAGTTGGTGCCTTGATTTTGTAATATGAAAAGTATGTCATATGTTTTTGCTCAAATTAAAATTGAACTTTCTGAATACTTCCCCCGTTATGTGTGGAATGTGTTCTTAATTATTAAAACTAAGCAAAATACAATTTTTAAAAGTGTAAGTTGGATATTACATAGTTTTAACAACTAAGCATTTCATTGCTTAAAAATCAAGCTAAACCCCATTAACCAGTGAAGCAAATAATTGTAGAGTTTAAAAAATAGGTTGACATAGGACACAGGCAGTAGGAGTAAAGCTTCTTTATCGTCTCACATGAGAATCTTTAAATATAATGAATTAAGGTAAAAAAAATATATATTTTTTTACATTCCATCTGTAGGCTATCACAAGTAATTGGGCTTCTTATTCCATTCAAGTTTTGACAGTAATATGACTTGGCAAGCAGGCAAGGAATTATGCTTCTTTGCCCAGAGGCTATTGTCTTTAAACACATGTTATTTCCAAGGGTTTCACAGATATATTTTAATGTGAAATTTTACTAAGTCTTTAATTTAAAAGCTAGTGTTAGATAAACATTAAAATTTTCTTTGTATCCCCTTTACTCAAGTCAATAGCTAAAGTCACTGAAAGAAACAAAAGATTCATACAGAGGTTGAAATAGAACAGATTTTTGGTGCAGTTGGTGTCCACCTATCAGGTTCTGTCTGATCGCAATTAGTTTATCAAGCACGCAATGGTTGTGATTATAGATTCTATATTTAGTGTTAAATATAAAACCATGATCCTTCAAATGATTAAAAATGCTACCTCATATTTTTAAACTTCTGGTAAATCGAATGTTAAAAATAAATTATAGAGTCTGCCTTAAGAAGCCTTACACATTTCGAGAAGAGCCTCATTTTACTGTCTCTAATGGATAATGAAATATGCCAGAATTTCGTATCCAACAATTTCTAACAGCAGATTCTTTAGGAAAGGTGTGTGTCGTACACCGATGATCTGCATTCTGTTACAGCTGGTCTATTGCACTATTGCTTGTTGGTAAAGATCTTGATCATTTTATTTGAAGTGCAAATATCTTAGGAATCTAGTTATATTTTTTAAGGACAACCTGAAAACAACCTTTCAACTAATAGTTGACGAATACTTTCAGACAAGCAAAATTTCTTTCCTAAAATCGAAGTGTCATGATAAGGAAGTCTGATTTCGAATGCTGATCCGTGAAGCATAGATTCCATCACCTCCTCTGTGTGGCGGTTACATTCTGCGTCTTGACACATAGGAACGAGCTTCTAAGGAGACCCCTATTAGCCAGCGCCTGCTATCTCCACAGGGTTTACAGCAATTGTTATTTTTAATTCAGATAGGCCTTTTAAAGCCTTTTTTTTTTTTTTTTTTTTT
>NW_011888854.1:1178874-1186019 GCF_000151845.1 Pteropus vampyrus
TTATGAAAGAAAAACATTTGAATGGATTCTGAAGCCAATCCCAAAGACAAGTTTCACACTAAACTCAGAATTCCCTTCCTCTTACTAGTTGGGGACTTGTTCTTTGACCAAATTTTTACATTATCTCTTATCAACAAGAAAACTCATATGCATACTGGAAGAGGAAATTGTTCCCTTAGGCAGAGACCCCATCTGGATCCAAGAGACATCCCAGGGTGGCCTCATGCTATTGGATTGGACATGATAAATGCAAATATGATCAATGTCTATCCCGTATAAAATCTTTTACTATTTTCAAAAATCCTTCAAGATAAGTACATTTAAGTAATTACCAAAGCCCTTCTTTCTTACTTCTATGACCTATTTTTGCATTATATTGAGCTAATAGCCATCTGTTAATCTCTTATGATGCTCTCCACCACATGTGTAGCCATGCAATTGTTTCTCATCCTCCACATTCATTTCAGTTGTCACTTCTTTAAGAAAACCATTAAGGACTTTTCCAACACTAAGATTGATAAATAGCCATTTTTAGCCTGAGAGCCCCCACGTTTACCCCTCCCACTGTATCTCTGCCTGAATCTCCATCTAAACCGGAGGCTCCTTGAGGTCAGGCACTGTTTCTTATCATCTAAGTATATTTAAGACCTAGATCATACTTTTAAAGAACTGATAAATAAACTAGCCAATTATTAATGTCCTTGCTATCACAAACACTTCTTCAATCCTAAACTATATGTCCTGCCAATCCAAATTTTTGGGTATAGCCAGATACAGTAAAATCAAATTTTGGAGTATAGCCAGATATAGTATTTTAGATGCATCATTTAAAAAATATCACATGTGTGTGTCTATACATGTATATACATATATGCATATAACTATATATGCAATCTGCCAGTTCTATTGAGACTCAGCTATAATCAAAGTGCAGCTTTAATTTCAATGATCAGAGTCATCACTATAGTTGGGCACATCAGGGTGATTGCACTGGCTCTGTGCTATTAAGGGAAACGACACCTGCTCTAACTAATCCAGAGAAGTATCAGGTAGGAGAAGAAAGGAGGTTTGCCAGGTGGTGGTAATTAGAACCTGAGGAAGCAATCAGGTAGGCTGTCTTCTAACCAGAGACAGTTCAGGGCAAATGCCCCCCATCCCAATTTTCTTGATTATTTTTTTCTACTTGCAAGGTGTTTTTATATTCCTTTTAATCAAAGCCCTCATGGATAGAGAGTGCAGGTAAAGGGTAGCTCAGAACATGATTGTTATACAAGAGAAATTCTTGCCAATTAAACTGAATTTTTTAAAATCTGTTCAGTTTGGTTCCCTAAATGTAGCTGTCCTGTTAATTATTCTCTGTATCTCCTACCTGTTAGAAATACATTATTTTTCTCTCTCATCTTCCGTGAAAACTGCGATGAGGATGTCAGGGAAGATGACCATCTTGGGAGCTGAGCAGATTTTTTTTTTCTGGTTTTCTTCCTGCCTATCACTGTTTTGGCACAGGGATCATTTTAAGTCTCAAATTTTTCTCCAGTCTCTAGATATTTTGATAGTGCAGTTCTCACGGAAATATAATTATCTGTTTATTAATTTTATTAAAATTAGCGTTATGTGCTAATTTTATGTCATATTTAGATGTCCTTTATAGATATTATTCTGGCATTTGCTATATTTCCTTATTGCAACCATGTACTCCTCTCAACTGTAGATACCTTAAGCATATACGATTTCATGGAAAAGCCACATAATTTTACCATTTTACCTATGCATATTTTCAAATTAAAAGATTTACTGGCTGCTCCAACCTCAACGGGATATTTAATCTGTTCAAATTCCCATATATTGAACTCCCTGGCTTACAAACTCTAAGTCTCTGATATTTGCATGCAGGATTTTTGAAACTACTTCAGGAAACATCATTTTAATGGATGTGGTAAAATTAACTTACTGTTCTCCTAACCACACTACCTGTCTGCATTGTCAATTCCAGAATTTAATTCGTCATTATGATAAAGAGCCTTTTCTTTCATGATCCATGCTGTTTGTACACTGCCACCACCACCCCACCCCTTTTTCTCATTGCTGTCAACTGTTAAACTTGTAGTTATTACCCTGAGTTGAAAAAAAAATTTAATAATTGCTCTAAAGTCTTCCTGTTCATTTTACGGTTTTGAGCTAATGAGTATGATATGCATAAGTTATGGCTTATCCCTCAAACTATGACCTCTTAGTTGAATTTCTCTTCTCCATGCTAACTCATCCAGCTAGTCACATAGTCTAATTCTCAAAACAACTTCCTAAGCTCAGCATTATTTGTATTAAAGAGGAAATAGAGGTGATAGTGCAAGATGATCTCTAATTTTCCATTGCCAGATAATGAGATCCGTGTCCTATGTCTCTATCATGTCTTTCCTCCTTTCTGTTAGAAAAGAGATATGGTTGCTCGCCTAAAACAAAAATGAAATTTGCTATGAGCTATCCTTGCTCTACAACCAAATTTGAATACACACACACACGCACACACACACATCCCTTTTTTTCTCCTTCATTATTACACACCTAACTCAGTCTACTTTCATGCTTCTACTCATATCATGCCAACTAATCTATTATTTGGCCAAGAACCTCAATATCACTAAAGCCACGATATGTTTACCATTCTTAAACATATTTTAACTCACAAATTTATTTAAAACTAGTGTCTACTATTATTTTTGAAAATACTGTTTTGAATTTTGTGTTACCATATTCTACTGCTTTTCCTCCTACCTTCTCAATCTACTTTCTATTCTCTCCTTCCTTCTTCTGGCTATTAAATAAATATAGGAGCAATTCAATGATTGCTTCTAGGCTCTTTTTTCTTCTTACCCATGTGCTCCCTAAAGAAAATATAAAATGTGCTGGAACTTCAGTACTTAACAATATCAAGATGCTAATATATATTTTATATATATTTATATTTTATATAATATTTTATGTGTTAATATATTATATTATATATATAGCTCTATATAGATATAGATAGATAGATAGATAGATAGATAGATAGATAGATAGATAGATAGATCTATATATATAGATCTATATATACTTTTTAATCTCTGGTCTAGACTTGGCCTCTGAGATTTAGTTGCATATATCTGTCTTCGTAATCAGTCTAATCAGAGTATTTCACAATCTTCTTGTTTATCATTCTATTTCCAGCCAATATTGACTCTCTTTAAAAGTTTTCTGTCACTTAATTTACTACCATTCATGCCATCATGTTTAGCTACCCATTTTGAATGATCTTTTACACCTATGTATTCACCACTAAATGTTTCATGCTCTGCTCCTTTTCCCTAACCTGCTTTATAATCCTCGACAAGAGTACTTAAGTATTTACATTATTTATTTTTATGTTTCCTGCTCATTTGTCACATATGATGGGTTTGCCATAAAACCATATAAATTGTAAAAGATCTTGTATCTGTCTGATCATGGTCTCCTAACCCATAAAAAATAAGTCTTATTGGGTAAATATGTGTAGAAAACCTCTTTTGTACTCCCCAGAACACCTCTGTACCTACACACAAATCAGGAGATCCTTTTAACCTTTCTGTGTAATACCTTATAGTCTATTCCTACATGTTTTCAATTTATATTAAAAAATATTTGACTCTAAAACAATTGACTAGCTTACCTTTTATAAAAATGTATTTTTAATATTCACCAAGAAATAGTACACTGTGCACATTCAAAAATAAAATGCTTTTTGTAACTTTTTTTAAAAAATTGAAATATATCCTGCTTTCATTTCCTTTAGATATAGGCCCAGAAGTAGAATTGTTAGATCATAAGGTAATTCTATTTTTGCATTTCGAGGAACCTCCATACTGTCTTCCATAGGGGCTGAACCAATTTTCATCTCACCAACAGTGCACAAGGGTTCCCTTTTCTCCACATTCTTGTCAGACTTGTTATTTCTTCTTTTTTTATGATAGCCATTCTAATAGGTGTGAGGTCATACCTTGTCATGGTTCTGATTTGCATTTCTCTAATGATTGGTGATGTTGAGAAACTTTTCATGTACCTGTTGAACATTTGGATATCTCTTTGAAAAAAAAAAATTAGTTACTCTGCCCATATTTTAATTGTTTTTGTGTTTTTTTGTTGGGCTATATGAGTTTTTTTTAACATATTTTGGATAGTAACTCCTTATTTGATGTATGCTTTACACCCTTTCATGACAAAATGTTATATGTTAAATTTATTTCAATTAAAAATTTGAAATATAATTTACATAAAATCACAGCTATTAGGCACACAGTTAAATTGGTTTTAACAACTATAATTTCTACTAGGTTTTGATAGATATTTACTATAGTTTATTTTTATTATTTTTTATTTTAGTGTGTTTAGTGTGTTTTTTTAAATTTTATAACAGGCTTATATTATGTATAGACCAACTTATTTACAACCTCAGATGTAGACTATAGTTTATTATGATAGCACATGCTTTTTATTTCACATTATTTTACTTTAACCAATATGTTTGAGTACTCACTTTAAAAAAGTAAAAAGTATTATAACAAACGTGTACTATGTCTTAATATGAGAATTCATTTGAACTCATGTGTTGCTGTGTGATAGTTCTTAATAAAATTAAATGGACCAGATGTGAACTCTTACTCAACAGGGAAAATGCAAACTAAATTGTTTAATTGAGTGAGGATGTCACTCAATTACTTTGGAGGTAGAAAGTTAGTAATTTAATGTACTTTTCTACTTGTTAATTTTATTCAGGTTTGCATTTTAAATCTTAAATTTTAATCTTTGTTTTGAATATTTCTCTTTTCAAGAATGGCAGTGTGTAAATAACACATTCTACAGCAAACATAAAAATTAATAATAGAAATACTGAAGTAAACATTTTATGCATGTGTTAAATATAATATTTTAACACTAAATGTTAAATAAAGATTAAATTGCATTTATAAAAATAAATAAAATAAAATAAAAATGGAAATATTTTTGAGAAAGAAAAATCACTGGTTAATCAGCCTAAATATTAATTTGAATTTGAAAATTCAAATTAATATTTAGGCTGATTATCTGCTAGCAGCAAAAAGTCCTAATAAATAGTGACATCTGTTAATCATAGGAAGTAGAGTAAATAATCCCCAAGGATAGTTCCTTTTACTATTTGTGTTAAACAATTTCTAATCAACAAAGACCTTTTCCAAGTTGCTGTCCACGCTGGATTATTAAAGGTATGGTGAATTGGCACTAAGCATCCTATTTCAAATTTGGTCATTGAACATTGCTGTAGACACTGGAGGCTTATAGGTTCTGGATATAGATTAGATTTTTCAGTTAGATGCGTTTGCAAAAGATTTGGAAGGTGGGAGAGAGGGAGAGGCATCTTCTTCTAGTTTTGTGTGTTTCCCATTGGCAAGCAAGGTTCTGGAGTCACTGGAGTTTTCTGCAGCAGAGTTTTGGTGTCCACTCATTATTAGTTCTGTGACCAAGGAGAGTTCAGGAGACAGCAGCTTCCAGATCTTGAGATCGCAATTTGTAATGTGCCCCTGAAGGCATCAGTGCCGGGGCTTACTCCTGACTCCCACCTCCTCGAACAAGCCATTTCCCGTGGGAGGCCAGGTTTGTAGTACCGTCATGGGAGCAATTGCTGAGACTCAGCCACGAGCCAGTGTTTCATCTCCAAAGATTTTGCAAAAACGTACATTCACTTATGTTTCAAATAGCTAGAATAGTTTTGTTTTCTAAAAATAAATCCTGATGATTCTGACATATTGTAATTAGTAGGAGAAGCGAGACTGAAAGTAGGTATGATATACAGCAAGGCTGTTGAATCAGTCAAGGGAATGTCTCTCCTCAAAGACTTTCATAAACATGTAAAGATTAGTATGCTTTGTCTACCCCGCCTCCTTCTGTGTAGTCCTACTTTGAATCACTGTGGCTTCATCATACTTCTATGCTATATTTAAATATCGAGATTTGTATTATAAAGGCAAAAATCAATAATAAAACTACAATTTGTAGATTTAACACTGCATGAAAAAAGCTAAATCAACATAATAATTATGATGACCAAATTATTACTTAATTTGATTGATTTCTTAAATTGGTTTTTCATAGGGTATAACTGTCACAGTTGAAACAACTGCAGAGTCACATAATGAGTGATTAAAGTAGGGAAGACCATTTCAAATATCCAGATATAGTATTAAAGAAATCACCTTAGCTGATGGATAAAACACCCATTTGCTGGAATTTGTCTTAGTTCTAGCTGTTGTAACAAAATACTGTAATAAAGTACCATAGCCACGATAGACTGGGTGGCTTACACAATAGAAATTTAATTTTCACAATTCTGGAGGCTGGAAGCCTGAGATCAGAATGCCAACATGGTCTGCTTCCAGTGAGACTGCTAATTTCTCGAATCCTCACATGGTCAATAGCAGAGAGAGGAAGCAAGCTTTCTCTTAACTCTCAGTGTGGCACTAATCCCCTGGAAGAGGACTCCCCCTCATGACCTCATCTGATTCTAGTTGCCTACCAAACAGCTCATCTCCTAATACAAAGACATTGCAGAGTAGGGTGTTGGCATATGCATTTTGGGGGAACACAAAAATAGCAGAATGCGAACTTTCTCAGGGAGATTTATTGTTTTCCCTGCTCTTACTCTCTTTTGGTTCTAAATATACAAAAGTGAATGTAGCATTAAACATGTACTCAGAATAAATAAATGACAATCTAGTGGTATTCTCTTAGAGCACTGTTATTCTCTTGAACAGTTTGTAAGGATGCTGCCAGCCCAGGGATAAACAGAGCAATCATTGCTAAACAAGAATAGAGTATTCTGGACTCTGCTTGACACCTCATGAAATCAGAGTATATGGACTTGGGTCTTAGAATACTACATTTTAAAAATGACAGAGTCTGAATGTTTACGATTTTAGTGAAACTTATACATACTGGTCCTTTCATCACCACGCTCTTCTTCGTTTTTAAAAAATAAAATTCCAAAGGATCAATTTTCTAGCCCTTCCGGTGACTTTGTAAAAACCTAAATTCATTAGTGTTTTAAGTCGCTAGAGTGAGGGAACCGACGCTCTTAATTTCTCCATTCATATCCCCTT
>NW_011888854.1:1186069-1188000 GCF_000151845.1 Pteropus vampyrus
AGACTGAAAGTAGGTATGATATACAGCAAGGCTGTTGAATCAGTCAAGGGAATGTCTCTCCTCAAAGACTTTCATAAACATGTAAAGATTAGTATGCTTTGTCTACCCCGCCTCCTTCTGTGTAGTCCTACTTTGAATCACTGTGGCTTCATCATACTTCTATGCTATATTTAAATATCGAGATTTGTATTATAAAGGCAAAAATCAATAATAAAACTACAATTTGTAGATTTAACACTGCATGAAAAAAGCTAAATCAACATAATAATTATGATGACCAAATTATTACTTAATTTGATTGATTTCTTAAATTGGTTTTTCATAGGGTATAACTGTCACAGTTGAAACAACTGCAGAGTCACATAATGAGTGATTAAAGTAGGGAAGACCATTTCAAATATCCAGATATAGTATTAAAGAAATCACCTTAGCTGATGGATAAAACACCCATTTGCTGGAATTTGTCTTAGTTCTAGCTGTTGTAACAAAATACTGTAATAAAGTACCATAGCCACGATAGACTGGGTGGCTTACACAATAGAAATTTAATTTTCACAATTCTGGAGGCTGGAAGCCTGAGATCAGAATGCCAACATGGTCTGCTTCCAGTGAGACTGCTAATTTCTCGAATCCTCACATGGTCAATAGCAGAGAGAGGAAGCAAGCTTTCTCTTAACTCTCAGTGTGGCACTAATCCCCTGGAAGAGGACTCCCCCTCATGACCTCATCTGATTCTAGTTGCCTACCAAACAGCTCATCTCCTAATACAAAGACATTGCAGAGTAGGGTGTTGGCATATGCATTTTGGGGGAACACAAAAATAGCAGAATGCGAACTTTCTCAGGGAGATTTATTGTTTTCCCTGCTCTTACTCTCTTTTGGTTCTAAATATACAAAAGTGAGTGTAGCATTAAACATGTACTCAGAATAAATAAATGACAATCTAGTGGTATTCTCTTAGAGCACTGTTATTCTCTTGAACAGTTTGTAAGGATGCTGCCAGCCCAGGGATAAACAGAGCAATCATTGCTAAACAAGAATAGAGTATTCTGGACTCTGCTTGACACCTCATGAAATCAGAGTATATGGACTTGGGTCTTAGAATACTACATTTTAAAAATGACAGAGTCTGAATGTTTATGATTTTAGTGAAACTTATACATACTGGTCCTTTCATCACCACGCTCTTCTTCGTTTTTAAAAAATAAAATTCCAAAGGATCAATTTTCTAGCCCTTCCGGTGATTTTGTAAAAACCTAAATTCATTAGTGTTTTAAGTCGCTAGAGTGAGGGAACCGACGCTCTTAATTTCTCCATTCATATCCCCTTCCGGCTTGACTTTAGCTCCTTTCTCCCATGAATCTTTTAACTTCAAGCCATTAATGGAACAAATATATTATCGATTCTCATCTTCTAAGGCTTATCTTCACATATTCTCATTTCACTCACCTGTAGTTTCTTCCTCTATGTTTAAAAACGACATATTCTCTTTAGTCATGGACTGTAATGTTCATAAAAGCACTATAACTATCAGCAGGTTTGGTGAAAAAATACATACTTCAAATCTATAGTACTTTTAAGTTTTATGTATCTACTAAAAGGGTACCTATCTTGATTTAGGAGTACATATTCTGACATGAAGATAAAACCTTATTTAGTACAGATTTCCATTATTCCCAGAATGATCCAGCTACCTATTCAGTTCCTACTCTTGATGTTTTCAAAATAAAATTTCATAATAAAATTTACCAAAAAAAAAGGGCACAAAAGATGGCACAAAGTATATTTAAAATCAAATTCGATATGTATTTTAAGGATTTACAACTCTAGTTTGGGGTTTAGTAAACCGTACTTGCTTTACTATATTGTTCAATATACTATATACGTACTGATCTTGTGTGTGTGTGTGTGTGTGTGTGTGTGTGTGTGTG
>NW_011888854.1:1188990-1198168 GCF_000151845.1 Pteropus vampyrus
ATAGATCTTTAACCAAACTTGATATTTCGAGTTAGTTTTTATTACTTTTCCTATTGATTATTTTCATAACTTATGACTTCCTTTTCATTTTTAAAGCAAAACAAGCCAAAAGCAACAAGTCTAAATTGTCAGTAGTCATCATGAATAAATATGGATTTAACTAGTTGATTAACTGGAGATGTGCCATCTCTCTCCCTTATCTTCTTTTTAAATCGACATCATGAGTAACATCATTAGTATTTTTTAAAAAATACCTTTTGCTATTGATAATACTTTCTATTGCAATGTTTTTTTCTAGTTCATGTATTTTTATGCTTACCTATATTAATTGATCCATCCTCTCTTTTTCAAAGTTACTTAATTTAAATGATTATCTTATGAATTATCCATGTTTCTACTTTCTCATATAAGGATTTAAGTTCCTTCTAATCTCACACACTTTATATGTACTCTTTTTGATATCAAATTATACATACTTAGTTATTACTTCTTTGACTCATGGATATTATATCCTTTTTTAATTTTGAAATGATTTTTTTTCTATTTCTATCTTAAACATTTACATTCTGACCAGCCATCTAGACACTGATTCTGTGAAATTTGTTATTTTATGGTCGAATGTGTTACTTTTTATATAAATTCCCCAAGATAACCTGATAAAAATGATGTATAATCTACCATTTTTCAGAGAAGTGTTCTATATCAAATTAGTTGTTCAGCGTTACCTATATGATATTTTTTTTGCTTTGCTTTATTGGAATAAAATTTATCTATTAATTGCTAAGAGATATGTTAAAACTCTATGTAAGTGTATTTTTTTCAGTTCTATTTTCTAAGTTAAAAATTTGCTTTATAGTTTTTCTAGATAGATGTAGGTATACTGTATTATACATTCCTGGTAAATTGAAACTTTAATCGATATGTATTGACTCTCTCTCAATCTTACATAGTACTGTGTTTTTAAAAAACTTTCATCAAAGTATTACACAGGACAGAAAGTAACACCAATCAAAAATAAACAGCCCTTAAATTGTAAAACTATATTAATCGTTTTTCTTTACTTTTGAAAGTGGTGGAGCACATGTGATTTCTCTACATTTTGTCTTCCAAATTGGAAATACACTGAAGGGATCAGAGCCACGGTTTCGTATGGCAGTTTGAGTGTCCAGGCGTGAAGTAATGGAAGTTGGCAATGAGGAATCCACAAGAGACTCAGCTACCTGAAGGCAGAGACATTGCAATAATCTGGCCTTGCTTTAGTTATGGGCAATAAAGTTGACTCTAGAGCCAAATGAAAATATTTTTACTGCTTTCTTAGGAATATACGACGGGGTTCTTTTGATGCATTTTTCTTTAAATTCCTTGGAACAGCTGGCCCCAGCAGCGCAACTGTAAATAAAGCAGCATGGTCTCTGGCAGTGTATGCCTGGGCATGTATGGATTGCTGTTAGTGGTCATTTTACCCAAATTTAACTCAATATAATTTTTAAAAAGCCTGATAGTAGACTAATATTTAATGTTTAAAAATACAATCTACACAGTTAAACTCAACATGTATTGCACCTTACAAATCTTCTTAAAATATAGCACTGCATATACATTAAAAAGATTTGCCAATAGTTATTATCAAAATAATTTACGTTCACCAAATCAAACATTTTGTAATAAAACAATCACTATTTGGGAAATTAAAATGTAATAGATAAAAATAAATTAAGAGACCAAGTTAATTATTTTCTCACTTATCAAAGAAGCAAATCAGTGCCTTCAGCAGACTAAACAGTGCTTACCTACATAACACTACTCATTATGGTTAACTTAATGTGCAAATAAGATTTTATATATTTTAGGAAACTGACTTTAATATTTCTGCACATGATGATCTCCAAAAGTTTTTCTTTTCCTTGGAATTTTTACTAAAGAAAAATGGTGAAAAGAATAATAGAGAAACAATTGAATTTATGGAATAAGAAATAAGTGGTAAAAAGGAATTATTTTTATTTTTAATATTTTTTTATTCTGGGATAAATGCACAACTACAAGTTTTTAAAATTTTTCTAAAATATGAGGAAATGTTCCACAAAGCCCTCATATCTTACACCACATGTTCCACAAAGCCCTCATATCTTACACCTCATATCTTATACCAAAAAAATATGTGATTGGTGTCCAAGACTTACAAATAAAATTAGACATATAAATGATCTGTCATACACCATGGAAATTTTAAAGTTAAAAATAATGTGACTCCTAAATTGAGGTCAACTTATAACTGGCAACTAACTATTCACACCCTGATTTCAAATATATGCATGCTCAACTCACAACAATTTCTGTCAAAATTTAAAATTAGAAGCAGTAGCTAACACATCATGAATTTATAAAAGGGTATGTTGTTGGAAGGCTAAATTGTTACCAAAAAAAAGACAGTAAGGGTTTTATATTTATAATAAGCACATTCACATTTTTTTAATGAGGGAAAATGTCATTGTTATTTCCATAAAGGACATTATGTCGCAGACACTTTGTTACTGCACATTCATAGAAATGATGGAGTACATTGATTGCTTCCCTTCCTTTCTTTCTCTCTCTATCACCCTCCCTCCTTCTCTCCTTATGTCTATTTCTACCTCTCTAACTCTCCATCTGTTTTTCTATCTCTCTCTCTTCTTTGGAAACCAGACAAGATAAATAGGACATAAAATTAGGTACTAAAATATGTAGTTTTTCTTTTTTGATTAAACTATTAAAAATAGAAAAGAAATCTGTAAGGTAAGTTTTAACTAAACTGAATTAAATACCATCACATATTCAATAGAGATTGAAATTACTCAATTTGGTCTTTCAATAATAGAACACTTGAAAATGATGCTGGAAAATGTTTTCTGGATGATGTGGTACTAGGCAATGTTAAACTGGCAAGGAAGATTATTTATATATTCAAGATTATTGTAATAAGGGAAGGAGGCCAGAACTCAGGCTTCACTCTGCTGACACAAAAGATGACACGAATTGCTGAATCACATGATAGTTCCACTTTCAATTTTTCGAGGAGCCTCCATTCTGTTTTCCATAGTGAGGCTTGAGCGAGAGGGAAATCATAGGCTATCTGTGTTTGTTAATTTGCTTTACCCAATAGAACAGTACGATTTCTCATATCTCATGACAGAAGGTATTTTTACAGCTTGGGGCAAGCAAGGGGCCTGCTGAGGTTAGGCCTCTACCTTCAGGGAATAGGGGCACAATCTTCCTTAATGATGACATTTCAAAGACATGTCTTCTAGATCCTTGAGAAAGATATCCCTGGGTTGTAAAGCTGGCAAGAGGCTGGGAGAAGATTTACACATCTAAGGAGCAGGGAAAGAAATTATAATTATAAATTCTTTGAAGTAAATGCTCTAAGGAAAGGGAGATAGGGACCTAGAGTAAAGAAAAGGCTCACTTAGTTGAGTCAAAAGTAGCAGTTGCCATATACCAAACAGTAGACCTAAATGGCAGAATCACTCTTACTAAGGTAGGTAGTGAGCAAGTGAAAAGAGAAGTGTGTTTCCAGGAATATTATTGTAAAAAGGAGCCTTTAAATTTTGCAGAGTTCCCGTTGGATGATTCATGGACTAGCCATCATTTTAGTGGGGTCAAGTTCTGAACAAAAAGGAGAAATATGGGTATATTTATTAAATGGGAAAAAATGCACCATTCGTCATATTTCTGTTGGTTTCATCTAATTTCATGAAGCAATGTTAAATATTATACTCAATAATAAAATAGAAAGGCAAATCGTTAAGTGCTTATTTTTTGTAAAACTTTACTAGCTTATGAAAACTATACTTGCAGAATTGTATTGAATTTACCATTTTTTCTGGTAAATTTACCATATGTTGGCTCTTCTTCCAACATATAGTGCTAATAACCTTTTCCTAGTCTTTCAAATGATTGCTTAGTTTGAAATCATTTTAATTTCTGTTTGCCACTCTGAAATTGTAGTGAATGATCTATGAACTGTCATTTATTCTGTGAAATAAATAGTTCATTTGGGTCACCATTTTAATGCTGAGCTGGATTCAGTCTCATACTGGAATGTATTTCAGTATAAATATTAAAAATGATAACACAACCTATAAATCTTATTACTTCAATTGATAGAAACTTTTCTTGAAACTTTATGAATTTTAAAAGACTAAAACTGTGATAAATTTAAAGAGAAATCTAAAACTTTACTGAGTTGTAAACATTTGCTCATTTACTTTCAAACTTTGAATTCAAATTTTCTGCTACTTAATTCTGGCATTTCATTATTAGTAGAATGGAATTGCTATCCAGCAGCATCAGTATAGTGTTAAAATTGCCATAATAAGTACAAATAAAACAATCTTTTACTGTAGTAGGTTTTATATCGAAATAATTAATTCTAGAATAAATTATTGTTTATTGGTTCAAAGATATTGAAGGTAAAGTAACTGGATAAAATAAAAAAAAATAAAAATAAAAATGACCATTACCTTACAAACAATTTTCCTTATGATCAAAAATTATTTTCATAATCTTTTGGAGGTAAAGTCGCTTTTTTCAATAATAAAGTTATCAATTAATGATAAACTAATTAATGGCTCACTGTACCAATAAGTTCTTCTCTGTGTGTAGCCATTATATGCATACATGACCAACTTTTACTAAAAAATCTTTTAAGCAGTATATAGAATAGAAGTGCATGCTATATAAAGTATAATTTTATGCCTTTATCTAAAGGTAAAAAATAAATCACAGAAACTATTCATCCACTGAATCTATTGATTACTTTCTAGTCCCAGGAAAAAGTTATCTGAACTATGAGAACTATCTTAAGATGTATCTATTCCTATGGCATTGTACTTTAAGATTAACTTTTAGTGAATAGATGGATTAGTGGTTTTCCATTTTTTTTGGAAGTTAAATGCTTACAGCATCTTGGGCTCCTCGCAGAAGGATATCTTGTGCAAACTGGTGATATGGGGAGTACTGTTTACAAAAAGGCTGATGTGAGTCTAAAGATAGGAATTTGCCTGGAGAAAACAGTGGACCTGGATCTGGGGTGTTGTTCCCCATGAAAAGCTAATGAGTTTTGGTTTATGGGCTGCAATGAGTTACTTTTTTCTCAAAGTAGAGGAAGGAGAATCCTGTTCATCCATGAAAATATCTGACTACAAAAACTTAATTTTGCAGTCAGTTGCCTTTTTAAGGGTAAAGCATCTGTTGATGAAATAACTGGCTACATCCCCATAGAGATGTATTCCCCGAAAGGCGTGTCTTACTTGTGGCATTAGCTGAGTGAGTGGAGATCCACAGAGCTATCCCTCTTATACTGGGAAAGGAGTAAGCAGCAATGGCCATGAAGAGATTTAGTGTGCCACGAGATACACTTAAGTGCTCATAATAAAGATTTGTGCATAAATTTAATTGTTCAGAAGATTTCATTCCAGGTGTATACGCTTCCTCCTCTGGTATTCATGAGACTGATTATTTCCAAAGAAATGGGCCATTTTATTCAGACTCCTACTGTCAAAGGCAAGGTCATTTCAAGTCTCCCGACTCTCATAATATTGGAATGAAGGGTCCTCCTTTACTTATTTTTTATAAGATATTACAAAATATAAAGCCTGCAGAACTTCTCATGACACAATGTAAGATTTAAGACCATAGAAGATGTCATGGTTTGTTCATTTTTTTTTTGCTGTAACTTACATAAATGACCCCATGAGAATGGAACAATATTAGCTTTATTTTATCATGCTCAGCTACTGACAGTTTAGCAAGGCCACATGTTTATAGATTACGGAAGCATTGTAACTTGGCAAATGGCCAACAATTTTCCTTTACTTTTTTTCCCTGGATTGTAAAATTTCTTGATATAACTACACATGAATCACCTGATCATTTTTCTCTTGTAGTGTAGGCTGTTGAGTTAGAATGTGTGCTTAGACGATTTTTATTTATCACAGTTATTACAAGAGTAAAATATTAAAAAAAATACACTTTTTAAAAAGCTTAGTCTTCAAGCTTCTTGGTGTTTAACATGTGGATTCAGGTTTGGGGTGACTGGAGTCTGAGAACTATGGTCAATGGCTGCCTTACACGATCAGAATACTGAATGAGTCACTCCCTCCGCCCTTTGGAAAGTTTCACATGTCCAACATCGAGCACCCCCAATGTTAAGAATGCGTGACGGTGAGTTGAGAAATATTTCAATAGATCACACAGTCTACCCTTCTCAACCCAATGAATGCAGAAGATAAGAGCATTAGCTCACCCCCTTTTAAGCACAGGAATTTAGCAAAAAGGATTGAACTTAATTGCCAACCACATTATTATGGTGGAAAGTAACCTCTTCAGTAACCACAGTCATAACTACGGAAACGGGGGAGGGGTTTCTCTATTAGCTATGCAAAACGAGGAAGTGCCATCAGTGGTCCTAAAACTTTGGGGAAGCACGTGTAAGAAAAGAGACTTTCTATCCTAAATCCTTTGGAGAAACACATGTAAGAAACAGACTGCTTAACCTAAATCGAGAGATAGTAAATTAAGATATTCCAAATATATCTTGCTAAACAAATGAACAGAACAAACAAAGAGAGACTCATGGCCATGGACAATAGACTAGTGGTTACCAGAGGATAAGGGGGTGGGGGAAGGGGGAGGTAGACAGGGTAAAGGGGATCAAATATACGGTGACAGAAAGAAATCTAATTATTTGAGGCAAACACACAGTGAAAATATGTATATGCCTTACTTTTAAAGTGTACAGCTAAAACTTATTGGATTTCATTAACCAATGTCACCATAAAATAATTAATTAATTAATTAAAAAAATATCTTGCTAAAACAGACAATTTTGATAAAATGTAATTTTGAAAGTTCTTTTAAATGGAAAAAATAGTTTGCAAGGGAAAAAGAAAAAGTTTCAAATGCCTTATACAAATGAGGGAATTGAAAAGCAGTGGGATAAAAGTCAGAGCTGGCAGATACATCAATCCTAGAAGACTAGAGGCTGATTGAAAAGATATTTTATTCCTCCATAAAAGAAGTTGCTGAATGAAATGATATCTCTCCTCTGTCTTTTTTCTTCCCTCTTTGAATATTTTTTTGTGGGAATAAAATGCCTTTTGCTTCAATAGGATTAGAACATAAAATTTATAGATTCATAGGCACAATTAAGTGTTTGTTTTTAAAAAGGCATCAATAATATTTTTAATATATTGTTTTGTCTTATTTTTGTGACAAAATCTTTATAGCTCATAGATATATTCAAAGGCATGTCTTGGATTCAAAAGTATATCTTGGAAAATTGGTAATTTTTTTAAATAATTGGAGAAATAAACAGGAAGAGATGAATCAAACTTATTTTCTCATATTTAAACAATATTCACATATTGCCTTTCAGAATTTCCTTACTTAGTTTTAGTTTGTAGCAATATACAGGAATTAGTTGTTTTCGCTTTTCTACAAAACGAGACTTAATCACCATATGTGTAGCCAGTAATATTAGCCCTGACTCAGTAACTGTCAAGCTGTTTAGTTTTGAGAAGATAGTTAACCCGATTTTCTTCAAAAGCACATAGTGTTTAAGATGGGGTGCGCTGGATCCAGAAAGAAAGAGCTTCAATCTTTGTCTCATGCCTTACAAGCTGAATTTGATTTGACAAAGTATAAACTCTCTGATGCAGTTTTCTTTACCTTTAGAATGTGAATAATAATACCTACCTAATTGACTTGTTATAAGGATTTCCTATAATAATAATAATACATAAATACTTAGTAAACACAGTAAGATCTCAGTTAATAGTACCTGAAAATAATTAATATTTTACTTATTGTTAGTATCTACCTTATAGGGTTTTTGGGAAGTCAAATTAAATATATTATTTAAAGTATATCTCATTTCTTTAAATAGATTAGTTTTTTTTCTTTTATTGTTCCTCATCTGACTATATTTATTGGTAATAATATATCATTCTCTATAATTAGCAAGAAAAAATATGGAGTAAATTAAGAAAAAAATATTATTTAAATAAAATGTGCCTGATTTGTTTTAGAATTGAATTTTAAATTATTCCATGCATTGGAACCATTTATTTTGGCCATTTTATTGAGGTGCAGGACATTTAGGTAACTTGCATGTATGAACACAATTAATATGTGAAAGATGTGGGGTGCGAACTTGGGAAGAAAGCTCACAGAGCTTGCACTATTAAACTGAAGTGTTACAGCTCTCTTGGCTTGCGAGCACTGAAATGGAGGATGTAAATTATAATGAAATCTCTAGTAGTCAGAACATAGTCATTAGCATGTTCATGTCAATCTGGTTTAGGAAAGCTTTTGCTAATTCATTTGCATATTCTTCGTTAGTCCAGAATTTTGTCAGTTCTTTTCATTTTTATTGCACAAGTTCTTGATGGTGAAAAATAACTTTTAAATTGTTTTAATATCACAAATTTTAAAGTGGAACTTCTCAATTCCATAAAATGAAATATATAGTTATCACTACAATATATTTCCAAGTGAGATATTTAGAGTCATATCATTAATTGATTTCTGGATCAGTTATGGAAAATAATCCATGCACTATTTATCCATCAAAATGATTAAGTTGATTCTATTCAAAGCCCCAAGTAAAACTGTCTTTTTGCAATACTATTTTTGGGAGCCACTGTTTAGTAAAATTGAACATTGCATATAAAATATATGTAAATCAAACATATTCTTCATTCACTAATATTGATATGGTCAAGTTTTAGACATAGTCTGTTCAGCTGAAAATCATGAAAACAAGTTCTTTAATAGGTTACTTGATTATTAGATTCTCTGTTACTATTTACAATAATAATTTTACTATTTGATTCTTATTTTGAATTCTTCAAGAAATTAAAACTAATATTTCCAGGATTTTAGAATCACTTCAGTAACCCACAGTAGGATAAGGGCAACATACTAGCCATAAAAAAAATGGCAACAGTTATTGTAGGGTACAAAAAGGTATTCTTTTATACCTACAAACATTTAACGAATCCTTATGTACTAAATCTTTAAGAGTGATTAATTGAAGGTCCAGGAATAATAAGGGAAAATGCACATTTTTAGGGAAATACAGGGGATTGTGAAAAAAATGTGTATTTTAAAATTTGTTTTAAACTTTTATTATTATTTC
>NW_011888854.1:1198638-1203602 GCF_000151845.1 Pteropus vampyrus
GGATAAGCTTACATTGGGTTTAAGCCAGAGAATTGCTTTCTAACTTATTCAAAGGAGGAAATAAACCAATATTTCCATAGGATAAGCCATCTAGAGAAAGAAAAATAAGAGTTTATGAAAGTCTGGGGAGAAGTATCTTTTATTGACTGTGGTGCAGTTTTTGAGTTTGTTTTGTTTTGTTTTAAGGAGGTGGTATTTTTTTAATGTAAGAGAGAAGAATACCTAAATTGGGAATAGGATATTTCTCCAAATTCACAAAATCCTTAAAACTTTGAGGAATTGCATAATTTTTAAATTCCTTCGAATGACTAGTAATTAACATGTTTAATTTTATGCTATTTATCTTAAGCAAGTTAATCATGATTGATGATTTAAACATCATGCATTATGTTTAAATAGTAGAAAATTACTGAGTTCATTCTACAGATATAAAGCATATAGGTGTTATTCTGGGATTAATTTTTTGGGGTGAAATAAATATAGTAGTGAAGCCATAAAGAATACTTTAATGACTACAGACAGACCATTTGGTAGAAGGTACAAGTGAGTTAACTGTCAAGTTCTCTCTATTCTTTCAGTTGCTGGCTTGCTATCAAAGGCTCAGTAAATTTCCATCTGTGAACAAGTATTATCCATTGATATACGCACACTCATGAGATGGGAAGATTCACAGATGGGAAAATGGAGACATTACAGATTTAGATAGGCTTTTCTTGAGTGGAAATATTAGTAAGCTACAAACTGTCTGATATTATACCAAAAAATAGTACTTGATAACTGATTTTTTAAAAGAATTTAAGAAGCTGCTTTATCTTCATTTTTAATTGAATAAAGGAACATGATAAATGTAATTTTAATGATATTTTAATATAAGAAACATTTTTAAAGTTTTGAAGTTCAGATCAGAACATTCTGATGTTTCATTGAAGTTTGGTATGCATTTCTCTGATGTGTTTTTTATTTTGAATTTCACCTCATTTGATGGACTGTAGATTAGATAATAGTGTTGTATCAATATTAATTTCCTCCAATCAATTGTTCTGTGATTATTTATGAGAATGTCCTCTTAGAATGTACACATCAATGTATTTAGTGGGAAAGTTTCACATTAAAGCATAACATTACCTACGACTTATTCTCAATGTTTAGAAATGATAATCTTTATATGCATATATTATTTTATGATTGCTATATCTATATAGATAGATGATAGCTGGTAGATAAGAGATAGAATAATAAAGCAAATGAACTAAAATGTAAGTTGTGAATCTGGTAAAGGACATAAGGAAAAAATTACATATTTTGTAATATTCTTACGACTTTCCTGTAACTTTGATATTACATTTAAATAAAACAGTATAAACAAAATGAAACTCTAAACTACCAGGAAGTGTGGCATTCACTGCAGCTTACTTATGTTTATGAACTCAAGCTTTCTCATCATTGCTGGATTCTGATTTTTACTTTCCTGCCAGCTCTTTGGATCTTTTTGCCATAATCCCAAAATATAAAGTTAAAAGTTTTATTCGTAATAGTGGCAATTGAAACAAATATATTAAATATTGAACATATAATTTCATACTCAAAATATTTAGCTATAATTCCTTTACATGTTAATCATCATTTTATAGTTTTATTTTATATTGAGTGACTTTTTTAACTGATCATATAAACTAAAATACTCTGGGATTTTAAAATAAAATTAAACATGTTAGTATGAAGCTAAACTATCTTAGAAAATAATAAGATCTGCAAATCAATGTAGTATTTCATTTATTACTGAGCACCGAGGTATGATTTATTAATGACCATTTTTTCTCACTATTTGAGATCTTATTTTAATTTTAAATAACCACTTCAATAATTATTCTCCCTTATTGATCTTTTCTGTATGTGAACAAAATTAACTAGGTTTATTAAATACCGGAGTGGACAAAACCAAAGATTTGATGGTACTTTGTAACACTGTATGTGTTTTAGGTAGTCTTTGTTTTCTCATATATAATGTGAGTTGGAAAAGGATCAGAGAGCAGAATAAAAATGTCAAAAGGGGAAAGAGAAAGAAACATAGCCACAAATATCTAGCAAGTTTTAGTTGAGAGTATTTCTTGTCAGCCATTCCTCTGGAATAAAGTAACTTAAGTATAGTGTAGGGCTAAAACAAATAAAAACGTCAAACTTAACAACACAATTATAGTCAAAAGAGTAAAGCATAAAGATTTAATTTATTATATTTAATTTATTATATTTTTATTTACAATTTTTGTGAACATAGATGAATGTTTTTAATCGAACATAATATAATTTTATGTTTCAGAAATCATGGACTATTTAGGGTTGCGATAAGAAAATTTTTAAAAAACAGAGGCTTCCAAACATTGTCCTAGTTTAGCATCGATTTAAAATATTCAAATTCATATGATAAAGAGTATGTTAAACTCTATAGACACATAAGGTTCTGGAAAATAATTTAAATAAAGAATATAGTTTTTAAAAGTACATAAAATGGTTCTATGAAAATAAAATCATTGCAGTACTTTACTTAAAATGCTTGACTGACAAAACAAAGCTTTGATACTGTTAAAGATAAAGGAACCACAGGCCTAAAGTGTAGTCACTTGACCCCAGGACAGCAAACCAAGACTTAATGGCATCTCAAGCTCCTCCCAGGAGTAGAATGTAAAGTTGGAATTTTTTGGTCAAATTTAGTGAGGTGATCTTCCTGCTGAGACCCCTGCAGTCTTTCCCCCAAAGATAGGTGACCTACCTGAAATAAGAATTTCTTTTCTTTTGCTAATAACTTTCTTGTACCTCCCAGTTTCCTGTAAAAACCTTCCATTTTATCCAACTCCATGGGGTACGTTTCTGTTCACTAGATGGGATGCTGCCTGATTCGTGAATTATCCCATAAAGTCAATTAAATCTTTTATTTAGTGAAATTTTATTTTTTTAACAGTCCATAGAATTGTAAACATTCTCGTTGTTGTTGTTTGTTGTTGTTGTTGTTGTTGTCGTGTTTTGTAAATATGTTTCCCGGAGAAAATAAAGAAAACCTCATTTAAAATGGAGTCAGGAAGCCTGAAGGGGGAGCCCTCACCCACTTGTCACTCCTACACAGCCAACAGGAAGAAGGAAGATAAGAATTATTTGATAGAGAGGGCGTTTTCATATAGGAATTTTGTCTCCTGCCCCAGCAGCAATGCATTGAGCACATCTTGCAGCAAATGAGAAACTGCCACAACCTCAAACTCTTGTTCTTCTCCAGTGAACTTTTGTTCAAAACAACTCTCCACAATTTCCTCCTAAAACCTAATATAAGCTAACCTTTCTTTTGTCTCTTCAGACTTGCCTATGGTTCGCCACAGCTTGCTTGTCCCAAATTGCAATTCTCTGCTATTCTCGAATAAACTCATTTTGCTGGTAAAATAACTGACTATAATTTGAGGCTGACATTCCATATACAGACTATGGCCAGCCTGACTTATTTGGAGAGGCTTATAAACTGGAAATTGCAATACGTCTTTTTTGAACAAATAAAAAACTGCCTGGACAAATTCTTTTTTTTTTCCTGAAATGAGATATTCACAGTACTCCCAAAGAACAAGAGAAGCACTTTTCTTCAAGAAAGTAGCATTTAACATTGCCTTTTAAAGACCAAAGGGACATTCTTTTCAATAATACAGGTAGATAACAAATAACAAACACAAATAGAAAAATCACTCCAGGCTATTACAAAACATACCAGCATGGAGTTATGTTGTTTTTCCTGTACCTTATAAAAAGTCAAAATCCCACTTGTTTCAATTTTTTCAAAGACTTAGTAAAAATCAAGAATCTATTCAAGTTTATGTCCCTCTGTGCATTATCTCCTATAATTGTCACAAACTATAGTTTTCTAGACTCTTAATTTGAAGAACAGAACTCTGCAATATTTATTTATAAGTTTAGAAATAAAATAAATCAATTGAGAATTTATATTCTATCAAAAGAGTTTTATTTTAATGTCGTTTTTTCTATATTTTATACAGTTATAAATTACATGCAGAGATAATGAATATATTAAATATGCAATTCATAAGTACATAAGAATATTCACATACATGTATGAAGGAATATTTGACATGAAATCACACTAATCAATAAAAATATTTAAATTTAGAATTAAACAAATTTATAAATTCACTATTAACTTTCGAAAGGTAGAGCCAGTATGAAAATAGATTTAATTATATTGCTAATTATGTTTCCCTGTTGTGAGCATCTGATATTTAGCCTGTTATATACCGACATTACTCATAGAGAAGATTAAATATTTTATTGATTCATTTAACTTTTTTCTCACGAAAATTTGTGTAGGATAAATAAATAAAAACCTTTTAATCAAGACATAAAAACATAAAATCTGAATCCATTTCTCTTTAATGGATTTATGGGCTATCTATCTTAATAGTTTCTAAGCAGTTTAAATGTGTTCGCTCTTTGCAAAGGCAAAATTTACTTTATGGAAACTAGAGTGAATATATCGTACATCAAAATCAATAACTAGAAGTTATACCAAAATATTATTATAACTCGCTGCCAACATTAATATCTTCTGTTGAAAAATTAAATTAAAGGCTAGTATTTTATTAAAAATATATAGATGTCAATGGTTTTTTTAAAGACATACCAAAATAACAATGAAATAAAATCACAAATATGTTAGGCTAAAACATGTACTGACATTTGGTACTATTTAACAAGTTGGCATATATATGCCTCCATATAAATTTTATTTATCCATCTATATATTTAATAAAAATATGAAAATATATTGCTACCTACACTAATACAACAAAGAGTTTTCTCTAAAATTTCAAACATTTATTTTAAATAGAGTACATTTAATGTATTATAGTATCTCATTTACAACGATTATATGTATGTATGTTAAGAAGTATTTATCCTTGTACCTAGTACAAATA
>NW_011888854.1:1204262-1207350 GCF_000151845.1 Pteropus vampyrus
CAGAATGAAATAGGGGAAGAGAGCCTCTTAGAGACACATGTGTGTACACTACCCCATCCCCAACAGGGTGAGAATTTACCCAGTACTGTGGAAGGTAGCTCTGAGGGAAAATATTTTAAAATCTTTAAGGGTAATGAAAATAAGCCTATTTTAGGCTACCCGGCTAGACTTGGTATATCCAAAAGTATATTCTAATAAAAGATCCTGGAGAGAAGCCTATATTTGACATTCTTGAAATGTTGGAAAACCAGGATGAAAGTGAATAACCTATGTGAGAAGATTTTGTTTTTTTTTACTAAAGAATGGCATGGGGTAACATTTAGGCAGTTTAGACATTTTAGCCTACCTAATTTTCTTTCACAATGGTATTATTGTAACTCCACAACAGTCTCTATCCACTGAACCCTGGTCACTGGTGTCATTTAAAGGAGGACCAACTTGCCCTAGCTGGCCAAAGATAGGTTTCGAGGATATATTTCTTAATTCACAGCTGGCGCAGGATATTCAAATCAAATCGATTACTATTTACTAAAACTATTTTAAAAACATTTTCTATATCTTAAAGCTTGATTCATATATTACTAATGAGATTCTGGTGGACTCAGAACATAGAGATTTTAGTATAAGAATAAATTTTAAAAGGACGAAGGATATGAGATAAAGATAAATTTAGAGAGGAGATAAAAAAGATTCTTTAAAAGATGAGTGTTGAGTGGAAGATTCTGCAAAAAGAGGATTCAGCTTGGTGTGCAAGCCTTAGACATTCGTTTCTTCAATACCTATTTATGGACAGCATACTAGGTACCTTTCTAGTTGCTTGGGAACTGCACAAATAAAATCCCTATGCACCTGGAGTTTGCATGCTCCCCTTGCAAGTCATATAATAAACCCGAATCACAACAAATATCTAAAGTATATAGTATTTTAGAAGATGTAGAGTAGTGAGAATTCTAATTTTTGTGACCAAATATCTAGACCTTTCTGTAATTTGGTCTCTGACCCTGCTCAAGTGACTGGGCCATTTTGCAGTTTAAACTCTGACTCTGTCTACATGATGAACCACATTCCCTACATTGTCCGTTTCACCACAAAACATTTTTTACTAGTTTACTTTGCAGACTTCAAGGGAAACTGAGGTGTTGGCCCTTGCTCTATAACAGCCCCCCCACCCCTGCTGACCATGTCTCATGAGTCCAAGTCTGGGCCATGACTCTACCTGCTGGCCATCAGTCAACCATAATTACCCATTTTCTTATCTCACAACCCTACCTGCTGACTGTGGAGTCGGCAGACCCTTTAAAGTCCAGTTGCCCCCACCAATCCGAAGATGTAAGTTCATGGTCTTATTTCTCTAGCAACCTATCCCTTTAACTCTCACTTTTAAAACCTTTGTCTTACTCATCCCACCTTAGAGCATGTCTTCTTGTGTGGAAGGCTGGGTTCTTGGATCTGTAAATTGTATCAGAATACAACTCTCCTTAATTCCTCAGAAGAGTCCTATGGAACTTTCGTTTACAGTTGTGTGAAAGGAAAACCGTAAGGTGTTAAATGAAATCAAGATAAAAGTCATGTTACAATTTTTAAAGAATCACTGGTAGACTCATTCACTAGAAGGGATAATGTTTATCCCCAAACCTGATTAACCTCTGCACTTGTGGGTGGGGGAGAAGAAGACAGGATGAAGGGATTTCCACCTAATTTTGTGGAAAGACTGAACAGGGAGTATTAAGCCCTTGTAACCAGGGCTTAGCAAGGGAAATTTGCAATATTTTTAAAAAGCTCTGTGAAAGCAGAGCAGGATAGTAATGGGACATCCAGGCAGTCCATTAGCAAAGGTTAAGGGAGGAACCAATTTGATGAGACTGAGTGCAAAAGATCTCACAACATCCAGCTTGGTATGAGAAAAGCAGCTTGGGGTCCCTGACTTCTGATGTACTCTGTTTTTTAAGAAATACCCAATGTTACAGTGTCAGAAAACAAAATTTAGCTGAGTAAATGTAAACATCTAAATTTGAACATTGGCTTTATTAAGTGATTCATAAATTGGGCAGCATCCCATCTAATAACTAGAAGGGGTGCTATGTGGGGTTGTAAAAAATGAAGGTTTTTATAGAATGAGGATGGAGCAAGGGAGCTGTTGACCAAAGAAAAGAAAGGATTATTTTTCAGGCCAGGGCATTTAAATATACATCAATAACCTTTTTTATTCTGTGAAATAATTTTTCACTAATTCTATAAAGTGAATTCATTTGTAATATTCAGAAAATTTCAAAATATCTTCCAATTTAGTTTCTTTGAGATCTACTTCTTATTTTATATATATATTTATTTATTTCTGTCAGTTCCCCGGATAATCCAATTCAGCATATTCTAAGCCTGGAGGGGTTGTCTTATTTTCATATTAGATTTGTTCAATCCATCATTGATATACTTATATAAAAGCTCACCCACATGCCTTGCATTTTTATAGCAATTCATCTTGTATTTATAAGATATCAGATATGGAAATTAATTGAGAATAACCTGCAGGCATCTTTCTTTCTAGTAAGACAGAGAGAAGAATCTATGTTCATATATTATTTTCACAATACCTGCTGAGTGAGTTGGTTAATGAAATATAAATTATCTATGAAATTGCTTATATTTTCATTTTTGCTATTGAAATGACTTTTGTTCTATGTGGCAAATATTTCTTTTAGAAGATGAAGAAACATTTGTTTTATTTTGATTCTGTTTCCTGTGCTAAAATGGAAGTTGCAAACACATTAAAAGGATTGAATTCCTGGTGAGATTTCATAATAAGAGGACTTGCTGAAGCTCAATTTAAATCTTATGCTGTTACTATGAACTTCATAAATAAAAGTAAAGAGATGGACATATTTAGTGAACAAATAGCAGCCAGTGAGTTCTGAAACAAATGATTTAGAGGGAACAATGATCTAATAGGTAGACTTTTCCTTTCCACATTTTTTTTTAAAGAGAGTAGTCTACGTTTAATAAGGAATGCATCGGAGCAAAAAATAAAATGCGTGAATTGTATAATAATTGTCCTGCTACAAAATATCTGTAATTCTAGGTAAGATGCAAT
>NW_011888854.1:1208640-1214527 GCF_000151845.1 Pteropus vampyrus
TTAATAAGGAATGCATCGGAGCAAAAAATAAAATGCGTGAATTGTATAATAATTGTCCTGCTACAAAATATCTGTAATTCTAGGTAAGATGCAATACATATCATATTAAATAAAGGTTTGAGTTTTTAAAAAAAGTCACGTAAAACTATAAGAGCCAGTTCTAAAGAAGAAACAAAAATCAGAGAACTGGGTGGTATTTAATTTTGGGTTTGACAGCCAGAGAGAGACGATCGATAAGACCTTGACCAGTTGACGATAGAGAATTAAAATGATATCTCAGCATGAAGTCAGGGTCCTTACAAGCATACAGCTTAAAGGGAAGATTGAGTTAGAAAAAAATCTTGCCTAGCAAAGGAAACAAGGAGGAAACTTTTCAGCTCAACCCCAACATCAAGTCGGGGACAACATAACTGAAAATTTATAACCAGTGTCTTACACTCACATAGGATTCTGGCAGAAATGTCATTATCTCTGTCATCCAGGAATTCACAAACAGATTAATAAATATAAGAGAGGCTCTGCGATGGCAGTCTTGCAGAGAAAAAAAGCAAAAGTGAGCACATGTCCTCTCTATGGAAAATCCCTCAAGTAAGGTTCGTCAGGGTTCCCACAGAAAATGATGAGTCATATATGAGCACACAATTTAAAATTACAAAGTGCACAGTGATGAATATTTTTTCTTGATAGGATCTTGTACCAGAAATTTTTTTAACAATGTTGAATTTTCAAATGAGGATTTGGGAGGAAGGGCAGGGAAATGTCAATGTTGATTTCAGGTCTTGGGGAATTACGTGATTGATATGTAGGTCTTGGGGAATTACGTGATTGATATTTTCTTTTGGGGGAAATGCATACTGATATTGGGAATAGCTAGATTGAAAATCATGTGTACATATTTGTGAATTGCTCTCAAATGTTCCAGAAAGAGAGAGAGAGGGTAGAGGTAAAGGAGCAAGAACAAAAAGAGCAAATTCAGCAAAATGGGGAATATCAGTGTGGAGTCTGTGACAGTCTTTTTTACTGCACTTGTAGCTATTCTAAAAATTAGGAATTACTTCAAAATAAATTATTACTATTTGTAAACAAAACAAAACTAAGAGATGGAGTTAGATTTCAGAATTGTGTATATCCTTAGGAAGATAAGGACTAGAAAGAACAGGGCAAAAAAAAGGGCTCAATGAAGAGGGCTTTGGGGCACTGGTAACATTGATCTTAGCCTTGGTAACATGAGCATGTCCAATTTGTGAAAATGCGTCAAGCTGTATGCTAACAATTAGTACACTTTCCTTCACGTTATAGATTTATAAAAGTAAAAATAAATGTCTTCTAATCCTATATACACTTTTTTGCTACTAAAGAAAAATTTACTTAAGACTCAGAACCATTTTTTGCCCTGATTCTTTCATCATTTTAATACTTTAATCTTAGTCTGCTCTATATTATTCTCGATATTACATCTCTCATCACTGATATTGCTTAACACACGTAATAAAACTTTGGTCATCTTCCTTGAGGATTATCTGGCTTCCATGCTGAGCTATTTAGACATTTTAAAGTAGTACCAACTAATTAATTGCTCTCAGCATCTGACTTGATTTTTTTTTTTTTGCCCTGGCACTTAGATTTAATTGGCAGATACAAGACGAAAACATAGGATGGAATACCTATGACCCAATTTGTTTTGCCTGGGTTGATTTGATTAACTTTTCCAGCTAGGTGAGAACATCTTTTATTTCTTAACGCTTTATTTACATTAACCTAAAACCAGCAACCCACCCAAAATGGAGATTTTCCTTGGGAAATATGGGATCTATATTCAGCTGTCATATCTAACATATGTATGTGATTAAGATCACTGCATTGAAACTCCTTATAGCTGACCATTACTTAATCCAAGACCAACTAGAAAAAATCAGATAAAATACAGAATGGCATGTTCATTTTGAAGCAGTCCAGACAGAAGTATATTTATGATCGGTATACATTTCTGTGCTATACTTATACATGTACCCTTCATTCAAGGCAGGACTCACAGCTCAGCTTTGGAACAGTGTTGATCCTCAATAAATTACCAGCATCCCAAATGCTGCCTTGGTGTTTACTTCTGCAGAACACAGCCTGGTGCAATTTCTATATATTTAAACTTCCTTTTAGGATACAAACATGTATGATGCATGATGCACAATGAAAATATAGCATTAAATCAAAACACTGCTGATGGATTACACATGTTATGAAGATGAGCAAACAGGTAATGAGAACTGGTCAAGTGGGGTTTCATTGAGTCAACGAGGCTTAGTCCGAAGCTTCAAAAAACAGAAATGCTTTTACAAGATTATGGGAGAGAAGGAATATTTTAGGTAGGGGAGTTGCATATGAAAAGAGAAGAAAATATGCACAAGTAAAACCACCACAAATCTTGGCACATAAAGGAAATATACCATGAAGTATGGGAACAGAAAAATAAGCACACTCACTTTTGGGCAGTTATTAGTCATCTTAATGCTTTTTATATCTCATCCTGTTTTATATGGTTTTTTTTTTTTTTCCAATGCAGATATAAGCTGAGGTGCCACTCATCACTAAATATAAATCTATAAAAACTTTTGATTTTTTTTTACAGTGTCATTTTTTATGATTAATTCGTGCTTTAAATTGGCATTTACTTTGGTCACCTAAAGATTTTAGAAAATCAAGTTAGTTTTATTTCTTTTAAATTTGAAAATATTGACAAGATTCATGTATATATTTTAAACGTCAGTATTTCTATTTTAAAAATATTCTTCCTGCATTATAAGACAAAGTATCTTCTTATGAATAGATTCATTTTGTGGGCTTCTTTATTCATTGTGGCAATGATATAAAATAGTGAGAATGAAACTTCAGTGTGTTAATGATACAGAAGATTTATGATAAGTATATTTTTACTGAATAGAGCATATCAATTATAAATATAAACCCTTGTCTTATTTTCTCTGATCGTTTGTCAGAAAACATCTTTTACTTCTGCCATTAATAAATATTTTCCTATTTGAATTGGAGTAGGTTCCTGGATAATCAAAGAGCTTAGGATCAGTGATCTATCTAATGGAATTTGAGCAGATTGATCTGTCAGTCCTTCCTAAAAGAATAATGTTTATAAGTGAAATAGACTTCATATTGCTGAGGAAGCAACTTTATTTTTAACAATTTTGTTTTTATTTTTGTTTTATTTACTGATTCTTCTTAAATATTCTTCAAAATTAATAACAGACTCCTATCGATTTGAACAATTTTTCCGGATAGAATGTACTTGTATTATTTTATTTTTCACTTGAAAAAAGTGTAAAGCAATATTTTGAAGTAATTGCAATAAACGTGTAAATGAGCGATAACACATGGCAGGAAAATTGGAAAGAAATGTAGAGTCTAAATAATTGTGTCTTTGAAGATCTCTATAAAATTATTTCTTCTTCTATCGGGATAAGGATTAAAAAAATTTTTAGAAGTTTACCTGATGCTTTAAGGTTCTGTCGTTATGACAGTTATCATTTCGGTAAATGATTTCTTCCTAGCATGTGTAGATTTTTTTTTTCCCCCCGTGGATGTACCTGACTTATAAGTGCCTTCTAAAGAAAATGGAAATGAAATGACTTCAGGGGTCTGTTGGTTGGGATATTTTTTTGCCAATTATCTGTGTCAGAACAGAGAGAAATAATGTTAATTCTGACCTAAAGATATGGTTCAAGGATCTTTCTTCACGCACTCTCACTTAAGATTCTCATTGATCTTTTTAAAGTGAAGGCCACTTAGCGAAGATTTTCTCCAGCAAGTCCATATTTTCTTTTTTCAAGTTTTCGCATCTCTAGTACATTTATTTTCTGTTGGAGATACTGAAAATACCAGGTAATTGGCATTGTTACTTTTGTCCTCATTATCGCTGTAGATTTTGAAAAACAATCTAGCATAAGTGCAAGATCCAAGTTAACTGTCAATTATATTCTTACTGAACAGAAAGAATATCTGGCTTTCTAAACTTCTGATTATGGCCTTAAACCTGAGAGAAATGTTTTAAAATACACTGCAATTTCACAGTCTTGAGCACAAATATTAAATGAGATACAATATCAATTTTCAGTTTCTTACACTAAAAGCTTTTTGTGCGGAGAAGAAACAAAATTTTTATAGAGAATCATTGTTACATGAAAAATGCATAGAAATACTAATTTCAGAATGACAACTTACGTACGCTTAAAGACTTCTCAGATATAATAGAACTTACAAATGCCATTTATTATACACCTGTGAACAGAAAGCCATATGTTAAACCTGATTATAGTAAATTACACATTACGAAGCCTAGAAGGCAATTATAAAATTTGTATCAAAAATCATAAAAATGAGTATACTATCTGATCCTAGAAATAAATACGAATGTATACAAAAATGCAGGTTGAAGATATTTCATAGTGTTATTTATAAAATATTTGGAAACAGTCAAAATATTCCATAATAAATGATTACATATGAATTTTCACACTATTACATATGAATTTCACACGATATAATGCAATGTATACTTTGTATTCAATTACCATCACATTGATATATTTAGTGTTAGTACATTTGTTGACATAAAATATCAACATAATACATTATGTGTAAAAGGTTACAAAATAACATGTATAAGAGGATGCTTCTGTGTTTTTTATTATTTATTTATTTATAAATCTGTAGGATAGTATGCAAAATATATTTTCAGAAGTAGCATTATTATGGATTTTAACTTTACTTTTGATTGTGTATTTATGGACTTAACAATTGTTAAAATAAGGTGCAGTAATATTGGTGATCATTGTTACCACTGTTATATTAATGGCAAGCACACAGCTTCACTGCTCTTCAGTTCTCTAGTGTGTCCCAATCATTTTTATGAAATGCACACAGATAAAAGGATAGTCATTTTATAGCAGCCTTAGTTAAGCCGTAAAGAAATCCAAGCATTAATACAGGGCAAGGTGAAGACTTCTCTTTTTTATTCTATTCAGATTAATTAAATACACACTCTAGGGAAGATATTAAATATTAAGTTTGTGAAACACCGCAAAATAAAATATTTTCAAATCTTGTGATGATATACAGTTGAGTTTGCTGTTATCAACATCATTTTTTAATATTAAGTTTTGTGCTTACGGTGGTTGCACCCAAGTGCTGACTGAGGCTTTTAAAGGAATGTCTGCTCACATTCTGAGAGTCTAAACTGATAAACTGTTTGCATAAATAGGTGGTAGCAAATGACGGAAGAGTATTAATCAGTTTTTCCCTAATTGACAGAAACTGTTTTTATCTTAATTAACTAGAATTTTTCCATCTCAACTTTTTAAAATTGTATTTCAAGGGTGAAAAATTTCTGTAGCTCTATCAGCCCTTCCTTCTCTGTAATTGAAGAACATAATGATGAAATTAACTATGATAATACAAATTAAAATATGAATACAAGTAATCTTCCACCAAAATTTGGGTAATTATAATGAGGTTTTTTTTTTTTTCCTGAAGTCTACATAGATACTGTTATACTAGTTTTAATAATCATCTTTAGAAATAAAATTATAATACCACTCAAACAATAACACGGGAGCTTTTTAAAACTCACACAAAGCTGATTTTTGCTCTAAATCCATTAAATTGATGAGGAATGTTCTTATATTTTATCACAGCAGTTGTAATTTTTAATTACACTTATTCAGATACTCAAAATTTTTACTTTACAAATCCTTTTTGGAGACAAAAAGTATTCTCTCAACTCTGTAAAATTAGTCACTCTCGAAATATTTTTAAATATTTTGATTGTAAACTCTTAAGAAAACTCTTCCTGTGAGTGGCAATGAATTTCAGCAATTTTCAGAAT
>NW_011888854.1:1223357-1235213 GCF_000151845.1 Pteropus vampyrus
TTTAAGATGTGGCTAAGAATAATTGTGGGAAACTTTTTTTTTTTTTTGGTCCATATATGTAACAAAAAATAGATAATTATTTGTCTCTCATCAGACGGCATGTCTAGCCATACCCAGCCAAGTGAAATATGTCAGCTACTTTGGGGAATGATCCAAAATGTTTGTTCTTTTTCTGGAATGATATACTTTATAGAGACCCAGGAGTCACCATGTTTACATCATAATTCATGCTTGGGGACAGGATAGTACCCAGAGTACTGGTTGAAGCAAAGTCAATATAAAGTTAACATTTGCCCAGATGTTCTTGGTGAAAGCGATGCCAACCTCTCTATCCAGCCCCAGGCTCAGAGTCGGGCGTTTTATAAACTGTTGTTGCATCTTGCGAGGTCACTACCCTGAAAATAAGTATTTTCTTTTGATAATTATATAGGGAATTATACAGTTACATCTCAAATTCTCGTTCTCCACTTCCTGACTCTGATGCTTATACACTCAGTTGAGGAAGCAAGAGTATGGCTACGTATGACTTGTAAGTGACTGATGACAGGATTAGCCAGTCTCATGGAGGCTTTTGCCAGAGAGGTATGTTTGGCATAGCACAGATACCTTGTGAGTAACAGTAGTCCCCATGCATGCCCAAAGTTTCTTGTTGTAGACTAGTCCTTCACGGTGGTTTTGTTATCACGGTGGGTTAGCAAACAATTCCTTTGGTCCATAGTAGAAGTAATGGCTGCACATACATGATTGGCTTTGATAGTCCAGTTATTTTTCCTAAGACATTTTTGTTTTATTTTGTCATATACATGTGAAACATAAAGATCGAGTTGAGCAAAAATCGTTATATCTTATTATATATATGTGCGTTTTTAATAATACAGTCCTAAAGTTGTTACCCTGGAATTTGACTACTATTGTTGCCTCATCGGTCTGTGAAGATATATTTCAGTTAGTATTAGACTATGTTCTATATCCAGGAATGACATTTGAGTTTTACCTTTTGTGCAGAGTGTTCATTAGGAATCCATATAATGTATAATATTTATATATGTTCTGTAATTATACACACCATGTTTATATACGTATATGAACTATACACATTGTGTATATAAACACTTTGCTAAACTCTCACCATTCTGATATAGTTACTTCTGCATATGCAACATCTAATACAAAACATGGTACATAGTAGTAGGTCCCTAACATTTTAATAGAAATCAAGTTATCCCATTTAACCTATGGCAGGGATACTCGTGCTGTCATAGAAGATAATCTCAGCACACATCCCTAGGAAGTTAATAATCATTAACACCATTCTCTAATTGATCTCAAGTCTTCAGTGAGGTTGGCCATCAATTCCTGCTGCTGCTCCCCCAGCGTCTCTCCCATGACTGGAAGACAGTGATGATCAAAATCTTTACATGTTCTTTTTTAAAAATGTAGCATGAGAATTAGATAATCAAGCAGTGAAATTGGTGATTATTTTTAAAATTTGAGCAATACAAATAACACAGACACGTGGCTTTCAAATTCCTACTTAAAAACCTCTCAGAATGATATATTTCTACATAAAAATAATTAATCAAACTTTAATAATGTATATCCGACCACTATAGAATCTTAAAGCTGTATGGATTTCAGAATAATTCTGTCTAATTACCTCATTTGTATAGACACAAAGCCAATAAGATTAAGTGAATTCCTCAAGGTCACACAGCTCATTAAAACCTGCTCTTTGCCCCAGATCTGGTTCTTTCATGAATAATCTTTTAAAATCAAACTTCTTTTGTAGCACTAAGTGACGCATTGTTCTAATTTCATTTTCTACAATTATACATCACCCAAAGGTCTCTAACTTAGCACAAATAAACTAGATTTGTCTAACAAATTATTTATATAAAAATCACAGTAGAGCATAATAGTGGATATCCATTATGTACGATTTGACTGTATGTATTTCAATTTATTACATTTGTTCCTATGACACTCTGGGCTCTTACTCTATCACTGTCATAAAAAGATTAAAAAGTATAAAGATGTCTTCTTTAGATAATTTAACAGAAACTAAGTATCTTTGTTACCTCTATCATTCTCTAAAGTCCACTAAGTTAGACAGCGATTCTTTAGAACTAAACTGGATGTAGAGGGCAGTCACTGGGAAGCGCTAAAAAGTTTCTGTTTTTCCATGTCAAAACCTATGTAAGACTTATTTTTCACAGTGCGATGCAATATTATAGCCTCAAGTTAATTTACAAAACAATAAGATTCAGTGTATCAAAAGTGATAATTAAGTTCACCTTTAAGAGTTTGTTAATATCTGACTCATTACAGGGAACACTTCTCATGGCTGAGGAAAGCAAATTAAAATGGATAAATAAGGAAGAAATCTGTTCCATAGATGTATTAGTTTGATAGGACTGCCATAATAAAATGCCACAATCGGGGAGGCTTAAACAATAAAAATGTATTTTCTCACAGTTCTGGAAGCTAAAAGTCTGTGATGAAGGTGTCAGGTTTGGTTTCTCGCGAGGCCCCCTCTGGGCTTGCAGGTGGGGTCCCCTCTCCCTGTGTCCTCTCCTGGCGTTTCCTCTGTACTTGGACATCCCTGGTGTCTCTGGGTGCCCTAATCTCTTCTTATAAAGAAACAAATCAGAATGGATTAGAGCCCACTCACAGGATCTCATTTTAACTTCATTACCTTTTTAAAAGTCCTAGCTGCAAATACGGTTACATTCTAAGGTAGTAGATGTTAGGGTTTCGGTATATGAATTTTGGGGACATAATTCCTTCCATATCAATATGTATGAGAGAATATTATATCTTGGATAATAAAGATAAAATTTACAATAAGGTAACTCATTTTATTTAGGTTATTTTTAATCTAAGTTAACCTTATTTTATATTTTTATGTTAAAAAAAAAATACCAGCAGGTATGCAAGGAAAGAAGAAAGGCAGTCCAGAAATAAAAAGCTTGAATCATTGACCCGTTTTCTAAAATTTTAAACCTGAAAATGCTGGTGTCTCATCATTTACCTTCAGCTCAGTGGCAGAAATGTAAAGATTGTAGAAAATGATAAGGGCTTTGGAATTTTCCACCTCTACTTGTGATATAAATTAAACTGTTAACCAAAAAAGTACTTTAACATTATATTTCTTACAAACAAAAGAAGTGATAAATATTTGTCTTACCCCAGATATTTTCAGAGGACAAACAAGTGACCCAAAAACTGGGTAAGGAAAAAAAAAAAAGAGTTGCTGTATAACTTTTATCATATTTCTTTTCACACATTTTTCGATATGGCATTACACAGATACCTTTGTTGCCTGTTACACAGCTTGACCTAACCCAGATCATAATGCATGAGGATGTCAGTATTTCAAAAGCACTTTGTCATTTCAGATAATATATTGGAAAAGAAGCATAATTTTTAAAGGTCGGTCGCCTTTTATCTGTTTCAGCCAAAATCCTGTATTTATCTGATCAATAGGCCGAACGTTATTAAAATGAGTTCATACTTGAATGCTTCATGTCTCTCCCACTGTTTTGATTATTCATAAACATAAAATTATGGAAACACTTTTGAATTTCAGCTGAAAAAAGTCGCACATTTTCTCGAAATATGAAAATATGTTGTTACAATTTAATATCTTTAAATCAATATAATTTTATGTTAATAGGAAAGTATATAATTGCCAGCTATTATTATAGTATTTATTAGCTAATAACTTAAATGTCAGTGGCATCGCTTCTTCGTATCTTTCTAAATGTTTATTGGGTTATTATTTTTAAGTGCTGCATTCATTATTAGTAAAATTATCTTTATAAACTTGATCCTCTAAATATTTTAATGGATTTTATATGAAATCACCAATTCTCATAAAAATATAGTAAAAATTATTATTGCCTGTCTTAATAAAATATATTTTGGTTGAATTATCTACTTAGCTATAAAGTATCCATAAGAGTAATGATTCTTTTGGGGAAACTAATGTGGTCTCTGCGGTCTTCGTTGATTGCTCTGAGAGGTTAAGACAAAGTTCCAATATTTTGTAGGAATTCGGTTTTATAATTTTGGAAGTGCAATTCTATATACAACTTTAATGCATATTTGTGATTAATAATGAACATTTAGTTATCGTCGTTATCACTAATTCATTATATAAGAGAATACTAAAGTCATGTATATGAATAGTTGAAATTTTTTGTTAGCAATATTATTTTCGAAGAAAAATTATTATGTATATTCAGATAAAGTCAAACATCTGTAAATAAATGCAATCTCACTTTTCTCTTCTGTCTTGTGCTCATTACCTTTGTCTCTTTACTGTTTCAGATTTTATTTTCAGTCATTTTTCTCAATTTTAGTTGTTTTTTTTTTCACAGACTATTTTCCTCAGAGAAAATATGTTATTTTGGCATATTTCCCATGTGTCTCCAGCAGGTTTTCTTGTTGTCTTCAGGGGAGCTGGGTTTTTCCCCTGGGCTCCCACTTTTTCATTACATTTTGCCAAGATAATACTTTCTTTTCCTTCCTCCCTCCCTCCCTCCCTCCCTCTTTCTTTCCTTCCTTCCTTCCTTCCTTTCTTCCTTCCTTCCTTCCTTCCTTCCTTCCTTCCTTCCTTCCTTCCTTCCTTCCTTCCTTCCTTCTTTCCTTTCTTTCTTTTTCTTTCTTTTTTCATTTCTTTCTTTCTCTCTTTCTCCTTCTCTCTCTCTCTGAAGAGAACATTTTTAACCTATTTTCCTTTGTTTAACTCTTAACTATGAACCAAATGAGTTTAGCCATGTTTAAATACACAAATAAGAAGATCATCTTGAGAATCAGAGAGAGTAGAGGTTCAGTATTCCACACCAACATTTGACATAGTACTTGTTGCCTCCTTGGAGAATTCTTCATCAGTTTAAGATGATGACCTCTTCCCTTGTGCTTCCGCCACATTGTAGAGATTCTTGAGAGAATGTACAAACATAATCTTTCACTTGCTTCTCTGTGTATGTGTGTCTTTTTGCCTGTTTGAAAATTCACTCATATCTCAACTCAGGCCATACAATCCAATGCACAGAATAGAGGAGGTATTCACATCATTAGGCGAAGGTGTTATAATTTGATTCTGTCCTTTTAGGACATGAGCAAAATTCATAAGGGAGCAAAGAAAGAGTACCTATTCAAATGCTTTCTAAATGGGGTCCTTTTAGTTGCAAGCAACAGTTCTAACATGTCATTTTCATCAAAATTAAATGGTAAGGTCTCACCAATGGAAACGTAAAAGCCCAGCTTGGATGTTTGTCAGAAACCAAACAGCTTCACAGAGCTAGAAAGCAAGAAGTGTAGGAGCCTGTCTCATAAAGTCAAAGACCACTTTGCACATTTTAAGGTTTTTTTGTCACTTCATGGAATATTTATACTCTAGGGGGAATCCTCCCACTAATCAAGCGTGAGCAGTATGTGTGTCTTTTGTTTCTAGAAAGAGGGTGACTTAATGTAGCCTACCAAACTCTACTCAGTAAGAATGCAGTCGTCCACATGAGACAGTCAAGAACAGGGAAGAAATGCAAGGTAGGCCATGGCAAAAAACACAAACGTCCATTACAACAAAGTCACCTGATCTCCTACCATACTTTCTCATATTCATAAGACTAACAGCAAGACTAACATAAGAAAGATATTTCAGAAACAAATACCACTTTATTTTCTCCCTACCCTAGAGAAGAAAATCTTGAGTTGTTATTAGTTGCTTTCTTTAAATTGGACTTCTCCGAACATAAACTCTCACTTTTCTCATTGCAGTTCATTTTTAGTATTTAACAAAGTGAGTATTTATGGCATATTTAACCTGTAAATTCTATTTCAGTTTTAGAGGCACCATCATTAATTAGCTAATGGCCAATTCTGTAGGTCACATCATCATGATTACTGCTTGTACCTCCCTACCACGAACATAATCACGACTACCTTATCTTTAACAATTAAATACTGCCTCTTGGCCCTTGCTACCCTGGGATGGATCATCTGATTTAAATTCAAGGAGTCAGGTATTTAACTGGCAGAATTTTGTGCTATTATTTCTGATCTACAGACAAGAGCCAATACGGAGTTTTAAGAATGTTGGGACTCCTCTTACAGTGTTATTTACCAAAGCCTTCATAAAGTAATAGCCTCTGGACTTTTCCAAGGGATATAGTTTGGAGGTATTGAATGATAAATCTACTCTCACATCCAAATGACTAATCCTCTGGACGACATCTTTATGATATACCAAGGAACGTATAGCATTTATCGAATGTAGGTTACCTTTGAATCTAGGTTTCACTCATCACACTAAGCAAACCGTTTGAGCCATTCCCACTCAGCCTAGCTAACACAGTAAACTTAGAATTCCTTCCAATGTGTCCCCGTTAATGACTGCAGCCTGATACAACATTGTAGTTCTTTCATTCTAACACAAAACTATTCGGATCTTTTCCAAAACATTTGCTCCACATTTCTATGGATGTAATTTGGCATCATCTTGCCATTTTGGGTGCATCTTGTGCCTTCTCACGGGTCACACTTTTTCCCTTTCTCTCTGGGATACGGTGGTCCCGAGCCCAGTTGTAGGTCTGGAGGCAGCAGGAGGCTATAGGAATAGGACCTGAAGATGATCAGACAGCTACCTCAGAGAGGCAAGTACTGATGTTCTCCAGCAAGAAGGGACGACACTCCTCAACAAAGGAAAGGAAGGCTGGCTCTGTGGAGACAATCAGAAGGATTTTGGGAGTTCAGTGTCTCCAGCCTCATGAGATTCTGCCCATATGTCCCCATTCCAATTTCCAGAATCTCATTATTTTCCAATATGTCCTACCTTTATGATAATAAACCCTAAGAAGTTACAAATTCCTTGTGTTGTGATTCAGCCATTCACAGGATCAGACTCCGTGTTTGGTTTTCACAGTAGCAGCCCTGCAGCTACAGGAAATAATGATTATTTAGCAGGATTGTAGAAGCTTTGTCATCATTCCCTACTCAAGCTTTTAATCTTGGAGTATGAAGCACTGAGTTTATGATTTTTTTTTTACCCTTAAGTTCTGTAATGCATTTAATAGCAACCAATTAATCGCATTATATTCATTCCTTGAAGTATTCTATGACAGCGACGATTTGTTTGCCCAGAATTTTATTTTAAATAATTTATAAGTATCCACCTGTAATTAAATGAAGAATGTACTTGTGAATTGAGAAGTTACATATCACTACCACAATTTCTTTCCTCCAACTTTACCTGTTGCAAATTTAGTCACCCTGCTTCATAATTAGCACATCACTCGAACACAATATCTATACTTTTTTATCATTGTGGACATCTTTTGTTTATTAACCCTGAACTTTTTAAAGGCAAAAATCAATTTCCAATTAATCTGTTCTGGCAGAGAAATCCTCATTGGTAAGGAGAATGTCCTACCAAAACAATAGACAAACAAAATTATGAATTCTCAGTTCTATTGTTCACATATATTTACATCTAGATCTCTTGACTAATTAGGATTTCATGGTTTGAAAAGAAAATAAACTGCTTTTAAATTTTGATCTGATACACACACATGAAGGAATTGTCACTTGACAACCTAACTCTACCTTACCTGTGGAATTTGATAGAATTTTAAATCCTGAATGCCTTTTCCAGGATGATCATGTTGAGTAACACGTTGAAAGCAATTTCACAAATATTTCTAGGAAATAGTGATTCCACAACTCGTAAATACCTAGATAGTTATGGGTCAGTGATAAGTATAACTGTCTTTATACTTTTACTGATGAAAAAACTCAGTTTTATTTTCTTGTTCAGAGTACAACTAGTTAAAGGCTATGCTGACTTTATCACAAATATCTTTCATTGTTTTACACACACACACACACGGCTAAAGAGGGGTTCATGTTTAACTGACATCAAACTAATTTATTCAGTCATCTGAAATCAGGCAAATTATGTTTTAGAAGCTACCAATTGAAATGCTTAAAGTGTTCTGAGTTTATTTCCTTTAGTATTTCTATAATTTATCCAAATGTTCTTTGTGTTACTTCATACCCCATTTGAGAATTGCATTGGAAGTTAAGCCTTAGTCAGTTTCTGCAGTTCAATTAATTACTTATTAAACTCAGTCGTTGCTGCTTCCCCCAACGGATCACCAGATTTCCGAAGGCTGTCCAAATGGCTAAATGTGTTAATAAACCCAACATTTAAACACATTTTCCATATATAATTATGCTACTTTATCAACTGTTTTCTTCCCAAACTGTAGAAATTTTCAGTTTATTCTCATAGTCATTACATTTCTGAACTTTAGAGCCTGTATTACCTTACTGCTATTGGGGGTCCAATTCTGATCTTTTCCGTAGATATAATTTTAACAAAGGGAGCTATGGATAACAATCTTTAGTTACTTCTGCAACCGTACACAAATTGTGAAAATACACATTATTTCACTATTTAAGCATTGCCTTCTGTTGTTTCAGTAATATAGCCTAGGTTGCAGTTATTACCAATGAGCCATGTTGTTGTTTTGTTTCCATTTCCTTTCCATTTCTTGTTTGCTAGAATAAAAAATGAAGTGTATTTCCTAAACTGTAACAAAGTACGAAGAACGTAAGAGCGAAACATTAAAATATTAAAAAGTGGATGATTTCTGTGATCTAACTGTCCTATCTGCAAGCTGTGAGTATAGATTGTGTTATTTAACTACATAACCAGTAGGCATCCAACTTTTTGCTGCCATGTTCAAAAATATGCAGTTCAATATACAGAGGTACAGCTGGAAACACAGTCATCTGTCATTTGACTTATGTTTACCTTCGAGCCTCAAAATCAAATAATCTGAGATGTCACTGTTGTTGATATCTCCTCTTTTAAAGTATTTCTTTTTGTCGTTGTTGCTGAAGATATATATTTCTAAATACTTTTAAATTGGTCATACTTGCAAAAAGTCCTCTGAGAATTTCCTCAGTGTGTACAACATCTAGCATTTGTCAGTTGAAACTAGGACAAAATTGCATTGATTCTTGTTTGTTTTAAATTTTTATGCAAGCAATCGGATGTTGCAGGATACTTTACATATAAATGAGTCCACTCCTAGTAGAAACCAGGAGTTCTGTCAATCAAGAGGTGGGGTGAAAGGGAAATCTTTCAAATATGTCCGTTACTCTCCACTGAATTATATAATGTTATTGCAGAATGTGAAAGTAAATAACAACCTGAATGGAAGCCAGTGGTAGGCAACAGAGTTATTTCCTGACATAATCAGTGAATGGCAGTCAACATATTGGATAATGTCATGAATAAGATGTTGATGTAGACTGTTATTCATTTTCCAAGTGGCTCCAACAAGCTATATGTAATTATTTTAGAAAGTTATCTCGTCATGTTGTTTAAAAAACAGTTTTTGAGAAAAAAAAAAGTAAAAGTAAGCTATTTAATTTTCTCAAATCCATAATTAAAGGTGAAGGAATATTCCAAACAAAACACGTATTTGATTATATTACTAAATGTATGTCACTAATAGAAATTTGAAACATGAATAAGCAATAACCTGTTATTAAGTTTATTGGTGATATAAGAGAAAAAATGGTGAAATTCACTTGAAAATAAAAATTGATGTTAATGCATACTTAAATCATGAGTGGGTATTACAAAATTAATTAATTTATATAGTTGAATAAATGTCATTAATTGAAAATAAAATTATGAAGACTTTCAAAAAAATTGTATTATACAAAGCAAAAAGCACCGATAAATGCTCTAGAAGAAAATAAGCAAAATTAGTACATTCTTTTTCATTTTAATCTAGAAAGAGGCTTCTATGAGAGGATTATTGTTTTAAGGATAACAGAGAAAACCCTGAGCAAAGACCTGAGCATAAGATCCACAGAGAAAGGAACAAAGCCTGCTGGGTGAGTTGTCGTGTATGATATGTAAGGAGCTTTCAACCTTCACATACAATGGGTGGAATCTGTTGATAAAAGCAGTTTTTGGGTCCCACCATCCATCTAGCCTAATTAGAAGACATTCTTTTTAAATTTCATGTTGTTTTGTTTCCATTTCCTTTCCCCCCCTTATATGTTAGTCTGCAATTGACAAAGCCCTGATGTTTTGAGGGTGAGCAGGAAGATGGTAAATGGGAAGTAAAGTTACTGAGACAGAAGATGAAATTTCATCCCCGCACCCCTGACGTGAAAGCTGTCAGTGAGTCTGGACTGACTTCTTTGATACATTACTGTTACTCTGCTGTACAAAAGGCCATCTATTCAGTTGTTCACTGGTAGAAGTCCTGAGATAGGGCAGTTAAAATTAAATGAAAAATTTTTAATCATTATTGCCAAACAGGGCCATGAATATAAATATGTAAAACTTACTGCATTTCACCATTGATAATTGAATTCTACGATATTCCCACCATTAATACTAAATCACGGAAATCAAAAGCATGCTGATAAAATGGTAGTAATGTTCATCTTTTACCCCATAAAATTGATCTACATAACCTATTTTTTAATTCCTCAAAACGCAGAGCAGTAAAGTCTTTGCTTAGCAAAATAAGAGATGTGCCAGGGAGATAGAATTGATAAATCAATATCCTTGTTCTTAATACAGCAGCATGCACTATGGGAGGCAGATGTGCTCAGCAGTTACAACACTTTATAATCATTTTTATAAGAAGATAACAGGGCTATCAATTAGATAAAGAGTGATGAACAAGAGGGAGTGATGAGCTGTGGGGCAGGCTGGGGCCGTAGTGTCTGGGTAAGTATCATGTCCAGGAGACTTTTAAGTGGAGTTTTGCAAGGTACATGTATCTAAGCGGTGTGGCATGGAAAGCTGGAGGCAAAGAATCTGAATTTGGGACCCTTTAATATATCACTGTCAAAGGCCCTTTCAGAATTTTAACTAATTAGGTAGTTTTCATAAGTAATGAATAACTATTCATAGTTACTATGTGCTTTCACTAATGCTGAATTCTGATGGCTAAGAACCTCAGTCGTGTATGGGAAGTCAATTTTTTTCTTTTTTTAGGCGAAGCAACCCTTGATTGACTTCACAGATTGCAAGGACCTTGTCAGCTTACAATACCTTATTTTTTTATGTTTTACGCCCACAGCACCTGGTCTTCCTAGGTAGTCTCCCATCCAAGTACTAACCAGGGCCGACCTTGTTTAGCTTCCGAGATCAGACGGGATCGGGCTTGTTCAGAGTGGCATGGCCATAGATGGGAAGTCAACTTTTAAACCAGTAAGTGCAGTGTAGATTTATAACAGTCATTGAATTATTCTCAATAAAATCTGATTCGCTTAAGCTAAATATAGTGAAAATGGTTGTGTTCTTTTAGATAAATATGGTCATCTGTCAATTAATATGATTTATAAAAAGAGGTATTCATAACTGATCAAAATCAGAATTATATATAAACAATTGCAAATAATCTCCAAAAACCTGTGGTAGTTAGTGAACGTTTACTTTAGTAGTAGATGCAGGGCTAGAAAAGATAAAACAAGTCCTGACACCATGAGATTATAGTTACAATGGAAAAATTATGGAAATCGTCTATTATAATAAAATATATGTATGTTTTTTAGGTGCTACCAAGGATAACCACATTACTTGGAGAATATAGAATATGGGGGCCTAACTGGCCCTGTGGAGGAGGGAATGCATGTTCCTGGAAATCCTTGTCAAGGTCACCATCCTTACTGTAGCATTTGGCCAAGAAGCTTACTAAGGAATAGACATGGGATAACAGAGTCCCATAATGGCATAGCATTTATGCGAAGGCCTTCAGGAAGAAATAAGGTTGAGGCTACTCAAGATCTAATTAAGTCTGTCTTTAAAAAAAG
>NW_011888854.1:1236058-1258690 GCF_000151845.1 Pteropus vampyrus
AATATTTTGAAAACGTGTTGTTGAGATAAATTGAGTCCTGAGTATTCTATACTTTTTGAGTTCTATTTATGCATTTGAATTTTAGAAGGTATTCTTTTCTGAAATTATTAACAGATTACATTTTAGCATTCCTAAAGTCTGTTAATTTCTTTTTCAGCCATTAATTTCATAAGGTTAGCTTACCTCAGAAAAAATATAAGCTTAGCTAGGCACTTTCAAAACTCTAGAAAACTGAATAATGGTAGCTATTTTTAACAAGAAAAAAAAATATACTAGGCTACCTCAAATAAAGGCAAGATAGAGCATTAATATAGTCAGAAGGTCATTTAGCCTTCGGAGTACAGTTATTATTCAGTCTTTGATTTATAAAAAAAAATGTTCTTTGGACAGATTAGAAATTCAAAGCTCATTAGGACCAATTTTACTCATCTACCTTTTATTTGTTACTTTAGGTTGAATTTCTCACTTGTAAATTAAATATTAAGTTGGTCCACATTTTGCTTTTCTAGTTTTGCCCCATATCATCTAATAATATTTAAAGAAAGGAAGTTATGGCATAAAAAAAATTACTTTCAGCATGAGTATGTCCTAGATATTTAACAGTAACCAGCTTTTACTTTAGACCTGAACATTTTAAAGTGAAATGCAGGATAAATTGCATGAAGATCTAAAGGATCACTCACTATTGTTGCTAAAATATACATGGATAGAATTCTACAAAATCTTATGTCCTTTTAAAATTATTTCATAAACTAATACCACTTATTTATTGTTTGGTATTATTGAATGTAAAACAAGACCTTTATATTTTGATGGATTTATTTACCTTATAAATTACCCATTTCATTAAAAAATGTAAATAGTTACTATAAAACAGAATACTGAACTCTAAAATAGAGATTAAATAGACACAAAATAAAATAATAGACACAAAGATTTTTCTAATTTTATTAAATTTATTGGAGTGACAATGGTTAATAAGATTATATGTTTTAAGTATGCAATTTTATAATATATCATCTGTATATCGCATTGTGGGCTCAGCCCCCGAAGTCAAGTTTCCTTTTGTCATCATATATTTGAACCCCTTTAATCTTCTTCAACCTCTTTGATATATTAGTTTTGATGCACTAAAATATGCATCCTATTAAATTTATAGCTAATTCAAACAACAGTTTTTATTTAAATGTATTTACATTTTAGAATTTAATATAGCAAAATTATGTATACATTTTTAAAAATTATTGTATTTTTTATTTTCATTTTTTTAGATAGTGTGAATAGGTTTTATCTGTCACCATTAAAAGTCTGAATTTTAAATAGATTCTTGGAGCAAGGGCTCATATCCACCAGCTCATTCAACTTTAGCACCCGTCCCATCCAGAGTAGGTTTTCCAGAACTGCTACCTTCACTGTGAAGCCCCATGAGCTTTCCCAGTTCAGTCTTGGGCTGCTTTAGCATTTTGACTTTTCCAACAAAGCCATCATGGAGCAGATGAATAGCTGGCAGGCCGTTTCTATGTCTTTTCCAGTGCTATCCACAGTCCATGTTTTGGCTACATCTTTCCAGTTGTTTGTCTGCCCCTCACGGGTCCTGATTTCCATCACTTTCTTCTGGGCTTGGTGGGCCCATTGATGCTGAGCATAAGAGGCCTTTAGAATCTGATTGTTGTGTTTTACAGTAAAACCAATACAGACAAAGCAAATAATGGTAGCCTTGGCATCAGCATGAGCTTCCATCATGGTCCGCCATTTTTTGATCATGGAACACATCTTGTCATGGGGACATCCATGCCATGGAAATTAGTCAGGCAGTTTTTGCCAAGAACATCCTGAATAATTAGCTTGAGTTTTCAAAATGCAACTTCATCATACTGCAGATGAGCTAAGCTCACTTCAATAACACATCCCTCGAGACCATCACGTGTTAATTTGGTTCCTTGACTTCTAGTTACTAGTTTTTTGGGGTTTGTTTGTTTTTTTTCACATTCCTTATATTGATCATAGCTGGTGCTTTCACAGCATACCAAAGTGTCTTAGATTGGGGGTCAACTACTTTCTTCTTGGCTCCCTTTTGCCACCTTTCATAGGGTGCTTGTTCCTGCTGACCGATGTGGTGCTGCCTAGAGAGCCAAAAGGCTAAAAAATTATTTCAAAAAAAATAAATTAAAAAATTATGTTGTTCTGAGACATAATTCTATTTTATTCAATTAAATAATTTATTTTGTCATAGTGGAAATTTAAAGATATTTAAGCAGCAATATTGATATCCTGAATTAGAAGATGGTAATGAACTTTTTATGTACACAATCCTTCCTATTTTATTTTGATGTCATTCTTCTCTAATTCTGAACAAGATATACAATATTGATCAATTTAAAATTTTCAGTTTATTTAGGGTTATATATTTCTCCATATCATTTAGAGATACATATTTGTGATGTATATGTGTGTATACATGGGCATTTGTGAGTGTAAACATATATATGTACCTTGCTGTAAGCATATATAGGTGTGTATACCTTGATATAAATGTATATGTGTGTAAACACACATACACATGTACATATATGTATATAAATATATAGGCTGTAGTATTTTTCAATGTATACTATTTGGAATTAATATTTATAGTTCCCTCCAACATATATTATTTATAATTGATATTTATAGTTTCTAATACATTAAAACAAACATTAAACATATGTTAAATATGTAATATATTGATAAATAATTTCAAAGACATTTATAATGATTTTTGATATATGTTCAAATTTTAAACCCTTGTATACTGTGTTAATTTTCTATTAAAGAATACCAAATCACTGCAAACTCAGCATTTAAAACAACACATATTTTTGTCACTGTTTCTGAAGGTAAGGAAACATGGCATGGGTTAGCTGGATCCTTTGCTCTAAGTCTTACCAGACATGCACCACCGAAATACTGGCTGGAGTTGTGGTTTTATTTAATGTTTGTGCTCCCCACGCTCACGTAGCTGTTGGCAAATTTCATTCCCTCGCAGTGTCTGCTGGGGGTCACTCTCAGCTCCTAGACCTCGCCACTCAACTCTCTCACAGCCTGGCAGCTCACTTCTTCAAAAGCAGGAGGAGAATCTCTCTCGTGTCTGCTGCGATGGACAGTCCTTATGACATACTCACGGAGTGACTACACCGTCATTTTAGCCATAAAAAGTAATAATCACAGGAGCCGCTATTGCATTGCGGTCACAGGTGTCCCTCATATTCCAAAAGAGAATGTGATGCAGAGAATGCCTTCTGGAGGACGGGGGTCCCAGAAGCCACCTTGGAAGTCAGCTTATTTATGTAGCTGAAGATGGGTCTCTTTGCATAAGGCTGAGAAAAATGGCTATCTAGGTTAATGAGATAATCTTTAAAAACCTCCCTGAAACCATTTTATAGATACCATTTTGCACTGTATTTCACTATATTATTGCATATTGATTTATTAATCAGCTACACAAAAGAAAATGAGTGGTAGTGTGGGAACTTGGGCTACCTGAAGTTACTCCTTTTTTCATGGGTTCTACAGTGCAGCCAAGTGAATTAAAGAGGAAAAATGAATAGGGTTATTTTTCCTTGCTTTTGTAAAAATGAAAATGCTTTCCAAAATTCCTGTGGCAGATTCTGACTGTGTCTTTTTTGAAGCCCCGTGCAATGGAATAGATTTAAAATTCTTTTGTGACATCAAATCCCAGCTGCCTGAAACCAACTGCCTTTATAGAAGAAGAGAGCTTAGGTGATTGAGAGGATACCTGAAAGGAATGTTTTGTTATGAAAATGCCAATAATTTCAATGTGAAATGATCCAAAGCTATCAACCCAATGGTAATGTAGTATGTATGGAAAAATTTTAAAAAGATAACTAGACAGTGGTTATTAATATGTATGTACTATTAATTCCTGGTATTCTAAGTATAAAGCATCACATTTTTCAATTTTGTATTGCTTCTTTTTAAGGGAATGGCAGTTATAGTTTTATTATGCCTAAAATTGATTAAAATTATGCTACTGTCAAAATAAGCCGAGTTCATTAAGAAAATGTAATATAATTAAATAGAGGATAATATGTTAAAATCACCAGACCTAGCAAACTTAAAGATTATTGCTGCTATTTCTAGTTATAGAATGTCATTTTTTTTAACTAATGTTCTGATTCAGTAAGAGATAACTGAAGAACATCAAAACTATTTGAGGCATCAGCGTCATAAAATATGGGGGACATTCAACAGGTTACTAAAAGGTAAAAGTTGCATGAGAATTTTTAGTCTTTAAAAGCTAAATTAATCCAGTAATCCAAAAATCCACTTGTTCTCTCTGTCCACTTATCTGTGTACCATGATGACAGGTAATGTAAATAAAAGACAAAAGAAAAATTTGAGAAAATATAATGTATTTACATGCATATACTTAGAATTCAGGAGAATTAGAACAGCATACACATAATTTTCACTAAAGTAGCAAAAGTTTATTTTGAACATCTCTGCATATTTTGATATATCATGTCCCTCATAAACAAAATATTCTTTATTATTCTATTCCTCAGACAGTGTTGTGTTATACATGATCAAAAAGTATCTCATTAAAGAGTGACAGTACTTTGCATTAGTTGGACTCAAAGCCTCCTTGGGCATTATACCAAAGAAAAGCAAGTGACAGTTGGTGTCAACACTAAACTGCTTAGGGCAAACTATTTTCTCAAAACCTATGTAATTTAATTGAAATGCAATATTTCATGAATATTAGAAAAGTAGGCTTTATTAAAAATGGCAAGGAAAAGTGAATGCATGACTGTTTAGAGTAACAAGCAATACAAATTTATTCATTCAATACAATCACTGAATTATTTAAAACTCAGCCTAAGCACAAGGTCATGGAATAATTTGGGCAAGTAGGCATTTTGCATGATGCATTTCCATAATTCTCCTGCATCTATAAAGTTAATCACAACTTTGGCATAGAGACCTTTTCCTTATAGTCAGAGAGCCAGATAAAACTTCAATTTAAAATTAAAGCCAAACCAAACTATTAACACTTGACATAGAAGAAAAAAATGTATATTTGCATAAAGAGAAAACATGTTAACTAGTAACTTTATAGAAAAAAATCTATGTATATATGTATGAAGAGAAAAAATGTTAATTAGTAACTTTAAGACCTACAAACAAAAAAAATTTAAATCCCTTTAACTCTAAATTTTGATTTTACTCCAAAGTAAAAATATGTAGAATAAATATTAAATTCTCATTCACAAACTTTCATACAAAAGACTTAAAGCAAAACCTGTTACTTAAGTCACTGAAGTAATAATTAGTTCATCATCGTCGCAGTGTTTTTGACTTGTCGCGTCTCCTTGTCATTCTTTCTTAGCATATCCTTCACTCTGTTTATATTACCCATCTGTTCTTGAACAGTGTTTACTTTTTCCATTCGGGCCTTCAGATATTAATCATATATGTTCTAAATTTCTGGTCTGATAATTCCAGCATCTCTGTCATATCTGTACCAAGTTCTGTTCTTAGCTCTTTCTCTTCAACATAGATTCTTCGTCTTTTAGTGCACCTTGTAAATTTTTGTGAAGAGCTCAATTTGATGTGCTGGATAAAGGGAGCTGAGGTACATAGGCCTTTAGTGTGAAATTTTATGTTTATCTGGCAAGAAGTGAAGCTGTGTTTGCTGTTTGCTGTAGCTGTAGTTGTTAGAGGCTAAAATGTCCTCTTGTGTCCATGTTTTTGTCTCCCTGTTGGATCTGGGTTTGCCTCTAGATTTCTTCTAAAATAGGACCTGAAATGGGCAGTTTTTCAGCTGTATTCTCCTGTGAGGACACAGGAGCGCTATCCACGTGGCCGTAGGGAAAGCATATGATAATCCTGTGATTAGATCTCAGTCTTTTAGTGAGCTTCTTCCCCTGGGCCGTGACCTGCAGAAATACTTCTGAGCCCTGAGTTGTCCAGTATCATTGAGACGGGAAAGCTAGATAAGGCTGGAGTTGGGTACTGCCCTTCCCCCAAGTTCTCTAGGCTCTGATAAACTAGTTTCTCTTGAGAACAGGCCTTGTTAAGAAGAAAAAGAAATGCTCTAGGCTTACTTCAAAATGGTTACTTTCCTCCTCTCTGTGCAGGCACTAAGAGGGTTTTTTTTTTCCCCCAGTTTTCATAGTAAGAACGTGGCAGGCTTCCCAGAGGGAAAACTCACAAAACAATGAGGATCCCCTGAGACTGGATGTCCCCTGGAATTTTTGTCTCTCAAATTTGTCACACTGGACTTCCGGCAATTCATCGAGTATAGTTTAGGTCTTCATTCCCTGTACTGGTTTCCATGGAAATTTCTGTTCCTGAGATTCTGCTCTGGTAAACTGTCATTTCCTGTATCTGCCTATCCGTTTCTCCAATTTGAGAAGCATTGATTTGCGCTATTACCCCAACTGCTAATGGATCTAAGAAGAGTTGATGTTCAGTTTGTTCAGCTTTTTTTCTTGTGTGAATGGGAGTGATGACCTTTAAGTTCCTTACATGTTGGACTGAAGACCACCAGAAATGTTTTTTGACTTCTGTTCTCCTCCTCCTAGGTGAGACAGCAGTGCTAGAAGGGATGGGAGTTGGTTAACTGTCCTTCCACCAATTCAGGTAAGATTCTGCTAAAGTAGTCGCCCTGAGTGTTGGCATTTGTTGGAGAATGTTCCAGGAGTGTTTCAAAATGGTTACTTTTGCTCCCCGTTCTGATGGAAGTGTGTTGAAGTTTCCATCCATCTCTTCTTGCTGGTCTATCAGTTTTTGCCTCATATAGTTCGATACCCTGTTGTTAATTCATATATGTTAAGAACAGTTATACCTTCTTGGAGAATTGACCTTCTTAATGCCGTCATTATGTAATGCCTTCTTTATCCCTGACAACTTTCCTGACTTTGATGTCTGCTCTGTCTGAACTTAATATAACTGTGCCTACTTTCCTGTGATCAGTGTTAGCGTGGTCTGTTTTTCTACAACCATTTACTTTAATCTTTATTTGTCTTCATGCTTAACATGGGTTTCTTTTAGACGATATATCATGGGATCTTCGTTTTTGATCCACTTTCGCAGTCTCTGTCTTTTTATTGGAGCCTTTAGGCCACTGATATTCAAAGTGATTATTGATACAGTTGTATTAATATTTACAATATTTGTCAGTTTTCTATTTGTTTTCCTTGTTCTTTGTCCTTACTTCATCTTCCCCTCTTTTTCTGCCTTTCATCATTTTAATCAAGCATTTTATTTGATTTCTTTTCTCTCTTAGCATTATTGTTATACCTATTTTTTTTTTTTACCTTTTTTTTAGTGGTTGCTCTAGAGTTTGCCTTGTGTATTTAAAACTAAGCAAAGTCCACTTTCAAATAACACTATAACAATTCATAGGTAGTGAAAGTACCATATAATGTCAAAATAATCCTTGTTCCTTCCTCTCATTGTGTCATTGCTGTTGTTCATTTCATTTATATATGAGAATACATCAGCATGGGTGTACGATATAAACATAAGCATACATAGTCAAACGTATTGTTATTATTTTGAGCGAATTATTATCTGTTAGGTAAATTAAGAATTAGAAAATTTTTAAAGTTTTTATTTTACCTTCACTTTTTTCCTTCCTTCTTCCTTCTCCCCTCCCTCTCATCCTTCTTCCTTTCCTTCCTTCATTCTTTTTCAAGATGTATACCTGACATTCACTGCTAAAACATTGGGTTTATCTATCATTTAGTGAGTAGATTTTCAAGGAAGTAAAATAAGAAGTGTTGAGATAGAAAGGTTACAATTTTAGATAGGATGGCCTCACTAAGTAACATATGAGAAGAGATGTGGAGTTAGACAAGAAGAAACGCTGTTCTTTGCCATTCCAGTTAGAAGGTACAACGTGTCCAAATCCCTAAAATAAGAAAATGCATGATTTATTCAAAGAAGAGAAGAAAACATGACTCCAACTGGGGATAATTTTTCTCTGCTTTGGATGTTTTACCCTAGCCTTCCTCTTGCTAAGTAACTATTCGTTCAAATTAGAAAAAAAAAACTTATCTGAAAAGCTTACCATTTTTTCATTATTTGAACAAACATGTACTTTATGTTCTTTGTCAAATGTCACTAATTATCCCCAAACTGCAGAAAAAACTGTTTAAATTAATGCAAAAATTCATAGCAAAACTCGTTGCAAAAGGACCATGAAAAACTATTGCAAAATAATAGAACATAGTTTGTTATTTGCCAAAGACTGGCAAGATGGTAGGGGATGGAGCTGGAAAGATTTATAGATGATAGATAGCTAGATCGATAGATGGAAAGATTTATAGATGATAGATAGATTGATGGATGGATGGATGATAGATAGATAGATAGATAGATAGATAGATAGATAGATAGATAGATAGATAGATAGATAGATCTATCTCTAAATATATATATATATTTATATATATATATATACACACACACACACACATATGTACTTTTTATATATATATACATATATATATACACACACACACACACACACACACGTACTTTTTAAAGGAATTTTTTAAGGGATTTTGTGTATCAGCTTATTTTTATTCTTTTTAATCATTGCTGGCTGCATATAAACATATCCTCTATTATACTTTTTTCGAGATGGAAAATAATTTTGAATGTGCCTCATCCCCATTCTTCATATTTTAGTACTAAATCTGTGAGAACATAGTAGATTACAGACTCAAGTATTCAACTGATTGTGCCACATTTTAATTTCCTAAAATAGTCCTCACATCTTAAAATTGTAATACAAAAATACTCTCCACGTGTGGTCATATTTTGCAAATAAACTTTTTAACAAATCATGAATTCATTGCTCCAAAAATAAAGCCCTTGGATCTTTTCTTTTTGTTTTCTTCCTTCCTCCTTCTTTCCTTCTCTCCTTCCCTCTCCCTTCCCTCCCTCTCTCTTTTCTTTCTTTTCTTCTTTTCCCTTTTTTCCCTTCCCTCTTTTTACTTTGTTATTTTTCAAGAGAGGATATGCACCTGACATGTATTGCTAAACATTGGCTTTATCTATCAGTTGGGTAGCAGATTAAAAAGAAAAATACTAAACACTAAAGCTAAGTTGTTATTTATTTTTAAAATTGAATAGACTGAGTAAATAAAAGTTCTATTCCTATTGGATAAAGTAATCCTTGGGATTAATTTCAGCATTGACAGATGAAGAGCCAAAGAAGTTATAATTCTCAATAAATTACATAATATACTTTATAGCCCAGGAGTATAGAAGATTGGTTTTACTTATTAATAAACAACATTTACCAATGAGAAGAATTCAAAATAAGAAGAATATTGTAAAAGAATGTGCACTGAGAAATAAACTGAACAAATAAACAATTGTTTTTGTAGCTAATACGGCCGACAGGTTGACTTTCATTTTGTGTATGTATAGTTCCTTTGAACCTAACCCAGTATGACTGATTCTGAATACTTGCTAAAGCATCCATAATATTCAGTTTTTCAGTCATCCAGATAAAAGAAATCCCTAAAACCTGCGTTATAAGGGACATTTTTGAATGTCATTCTTATGAATATATTATGATTTATTCTTATGAATAAATTGCAACAAAATCTATTATTTTTAAACATTTACAAGGAAAAGAAGAATTGTTATGAAACACCCTAAGTTCTAATTTAATGAACATTCAATTAAAAAAAACAGCTGTGATATTAAAAACTATGACTTTCTGAAAAAGATTTGCATATAATATAAGATTGACATTGTCTGGTGTCTATACCATAAGATTATCAAGCATGACAAGTATTTAGAATAGTTATTTTAAGAAGTATATTATTGGTTATTTGTTAGTTGAAATTTCCACTGCAAGATATGTATATATTTTTGCATATTTATACACACATACATACATACATTTTTTAACATTTTAATGTATGTGCATTATATATTCTGGAAACCCAATCTTAAACTATCTATTGTAGACAGAATTTCCTAACTGTATCTGTGTGTTACTAAAGGTATTCTTTCTAATATATGGTTGTCTGGGTAATTCTACATATATTTTTTAAGAAACATAGTAAGCCATAATATTCAAAAAAGCCATATAAGTTAAGAAGAAGTATACATATTTTTTTCGTAAATGCATTGAAAACATTGTTTGATGGTGAGTATTTACTTGGTTAAAATCTAAGATAAGACGGTAAGGGTTTTCTGAGCATGTTACCCCAAAGCATTTGGCATATTGATTATTTTGAGTTAAAGAAACTTGAGAAATAACAAATGTAAGAAGGGCACTCTGACCCTCCTTTTCTTCCTGAAAGCAGAAGGTAAAACTCATGTGAAAGGTACTAGGAAGAAGGAAAACTTTTTCTAATTATCAGAAATAGGACATTGGGGCTGAGAAATCTATAAAAATAAATCTTGTTAAATAAACCTTTATCTTCCTAGTTACTTCTCCACAGCTTACTACTCCTGCCCAAACCCCTTTGCCCTGCCATTTCTTTACAAATGTATTGTTCAATTGATGACATATCAATGGGAATTCTGAACTACTATTTGAGTTGCTTTTGGATGATGTTTTCTCGTGTGCTGTGTGCTGTCTACTGTATGCTGCATGCATTATATATGATTTGCTTTTATCTTGTTAAGCTGTCTTTTTGTTATAAAAGTTTCAGCCAACAACTCAGAAGGATAAAGGGGAAATTATTTTTCCTCCCTACAGTTAGAAACCCACAGAAGTAGACAGAACACCAAAGCCACATATGCCTTGAGATAATTTACAGAACTTGGTTTGGGCTTTGGTTTCCTTTGCTTTTCAGTCTTTTGGGGATAAAATGCTGAGGCCCTAAACTGAGGAGAAGGTCAAATCAGAGACAAACTCCTACAGCTGACATCCCACAGATTTATCCCCTCTGGAAGCAAACAAGTCTCACCTCTCAATCTTAAGTTACTGTAAGAAAAGTGATACTGCACAGTCATGAATCCAAATTAATTATTTATGTGAAGTTATCATCATAAACATGCCTTCGTTTGGATTTGCAACACAAATTCATATTATCTCTCTTATGCAAAAAAAAAAAAAAAAAAGACATAAATTTAATTAAAATGGTCCTGGACTAATGGTTCCCTATAACTAAATGCTGGAATTCAGAAATGCATAAGTTAAAGCCCAAGAAAGTATTCTCATTACATATTTAGCGTGGTTGGTACTATGTTAGTTACAGATGCCTTAGTCTGAATAACCAAGAAAGAAAATGATTGTATAGCATTCAACTTCTATGTCATTTTTATAATTTTATAATGAGATCTAACTTTTTGAAGTTATAAACATCAAAAGATGATTTAACTCCAAATTATATGATGGTTAATATTAAAACTATGCTGATCATACAATAAACAAGTACTAATTTTATAAACGATAGTAATAATTATGACTAATTTGGAAAATGTAGAAGCAAAATAGCACTAAAATGCTGATGAAAGTCAGCAAACAGTCTTGGAGGAAGGAGAAGATGATAAATTTTAGATTTTGTTAAATATTCTTTCAGGTGAAAAATTTTAGTTACGCTTTATTTTCTTTAACTCTAGAATTACGGCTCTCCGTAAATAGATGTTTCTAAATGTGTTTTATTTTGTAAAGAAAAATTCACTATTATACAATAATATTTGATATGGCAAAGGGAAGTGTAATTGAAAGTTTTATCATAGATTTCTGATTTATATTTTAAATATAGTTGTTAATTATAATTTATGTTGAATAAAAATCATGACTAAAGTCCTCTCCCTTCCCTCCCTCTCTCTTTTCTTTCTTTTCTTCTTTTCCCTTTTTTCCCTTCCCTCTTTTTACTTTGTTATTTTTCAAGAGAGGACATGCACCTGACATGTATTGCTAAACATTGGCTTTATCTATCAGTTGGGTAGCAGATTAAAAAGAAAAATACTAAACACTAAAGCTAAGTTGTTATTTATTTTTAAAATTGAATAGACTGAGTAAATAAAAGTTCTATTCCTATTGGATAAAGTAATCCTTGGGATTAATTTCAGCATTGACAGATGAAGAGCCAAAGAAGTTATAATTCTCAATAAATTACATAATATACTTTATAGCCCAGGAGTATAGAAGATTGGTTTTACTTATTAATAAACAACATTTACCAATGAGAAGAATTCAAAATAAGAAGAATATTGTAAAAGAATGTGCACTGAGAAATAAACTGAACAAATAAACAATTGTTTTTGTAGCTAATACGGCCGACAGGTTGACTTTCATTTTGTGTATGTATAGTTCCTTTGAACCTAACCCAGTATGACTGATTCTGAATACTTGCTAAAGCATCCATAATATTCAGTTTTTCAGTCATCCAGATAAAAGAAATCCCTAAAACCTGCGTTATAAGGGACATTTTTGAATGTCATTCTTATGAATATATTATGATTTATTCTTATGAATAAATTGCAACAAAATCTATTATTTTTAAACATTTACAAGGAAAAGAAGAATTGTTATGAAACACCCTAAGTTCTAATTTAATGAACATTCAATTAAAAAAAACAGCTGTGATATTAAAAACTATGACTTTCTGAAAAAGATTTGCATATAATATAAGATTGACATTGTCTGGTGTCTATACCATAAGATTATCAAGCATGACAAGTATTTAGAATAGTTATTTTAAGAAGTATATTATTGGTTATTTGTTAGTTGAAATTTCCACTGCAAGATATGTATATATTTTTGCATATTTATACACACATACATACATACATTTTTTAACATTTTAATGTATGTGCATTATATATTCTGGAAACCCAATCTTAAACTATCTATTGTAGACAGAATTTCCTAACTGTATCTGTGTGTTACTAAAGGTATTCTTTCTAATATATGGTTGTCTGGGTAATTCTACATATATTTTTTAAGAAACATAGTAAGCCATAATATTCAAAAAAGCCATATAAGTTAAGAAGAAGTATACATATTTTTTTCGTAAATGCATTGAAAACATTGTTTGATGGTGAGTATTTACTTGGTTAAAATCTAAGATAAGACGGTAAGGGTTTTCTGAGCATGTTACCCCAAAGCATTTGGCATATTGATTATTTTGAGTTAAAGAAACTTGAGAAATAACAAATGTAAGAAGGGCACTCTGACCCTCCTTTTCTTCCTGAAAGCAGAAGGTAAAACTCATGTGAAAGGTACTAGGAAGAAGGAAAACTTTTTCTAATTATCAGAAATAGGACATTGGGGCTGAGAAATCTATAAAAATAAATCTTGTTAAATAAACCTTTATCTTCCTAGTTACTTCTCCACAGCTTACTACTCCTGCCCAAACCCCTTTGCCCTGCCATTTCTTTACAAATGTATTGTTCAATTGATGACATATCAATGGGAATTCTGAACTACTATTTGAGTTGCTTTTGGATGATGTTTTCTCGTGTGCTGTGTGCTGTCTACTGTATGCTGCATGCATTATATATGATTTGCTTTTATCTTGTTAAGCTGTCTTTTTGTTATAAAAGTTTCAGCCAACAACTCAGAAGGATAAAGGGGAAATTATTTTTCCTCCCTACAGTTAGAAACCCACAGAAGTAGACAGAACACCAAAGCCACATATGCCTTGAGATAATTTACAGAACTTGGTTTGGGCTTTGGTTTCCTTTGCTTTTCAGTCTTTTGGGGATAAAATGCTGAGGCCCTAAACTGAGGAGAAGGTCAAATCAGAGACAAACTCCTACAGCTGACATCCCACAGATTTATCCCCTCTGGAAGCAAACAAGTCTCACCTCTCAATCTTAAGTTACTGTAAGAAAAGTGATACTGCACAGTCATGAATCCAAATTAATTATTTATGTGAAGTTATCATCATAAACATGCCTTCGTTTGGATTTGCAACACAAATTCATATTATCTCTCTTATGCAAAAAAAAAAAAAAAAAAGACATAAATTTAATTAAAATGGTCCTGGACTAATGGTTCCCTATAACTAAATGCTGGAATTCAGAAATGCATAAGTTAAAGCCCAAGAAAGTATTCTCATTACATATTTAGCGTGGTTGGTACTATGTTAGTTACAGATGCCTTAGTCTGAATAACCAAGAAAGAAAATGATTGTATAGCATTCAACTTCTATGTCATTTTTATAATTTTATAATGAGATCTAACTTTTTGAAGTTATAAACATCAAAAGATGATTTAACTCCAAATTATATGATGGTTAATATTAAAACTATGCTGATCATACAATAAACAAGTACTAATTTTATAAACGATAGTAATAATTATGACTAATTTGGAAAATGTAGAAGCAAAATAGCACTAAAATGCTGATGAAAGTCAGCAAACAGTCTTGGAGGAAGGAGAAGATGATAAATTTTAGATTTTGTTAAATATTCTTTCAGGTGAAAAATTTTAGTTACGCTTTATTTTCTTTAACTCTAGAATTACGGCTCTCCGTAAATAGATGTTTCTAAATGTGTTTTATTTTGTAAAGAAAAATTCACTATTATACAATAATATTTGATATGGCAAAGGGAAGTGTAATTGAAAGTTTTATCATAGATTTCTGATTTATATTTTAAATATAGTTGTTAATTATGATTTATGTTGAATAAAAATCATGACTAAAGTAATGTTTTTCAGTACTCAAAATTTATATATCGCAAAGCTTTCATAACCTATTTTCAAAAATATTACCTGAAGTTTGTATTCTCAATTTATAAATGAATATACTAAAACTTTCTCATTAAGTTATTATCCTAAAAAACATCAGCAAAGATAGTCAACTTCATCTTCTACTCACAGTTTTAAATATTGAATGCGTGATATTTCTAATGATTATTTTTTAAAATTTGGAGTATTGTCATGAATTTTATTCTTTGATTACTGTTAGTCTTGCATCAATAATTTTGAGAAAAATAAAATTATTTGTTTTCTTCTGTTCTTAAAAATGCATTAATTATCAAATTTAAAAACAGTTTAAAAGTGTCATTGTAATTAATTATAGAAATAAAAATCATACCCCAGTCTCAAAATATAAGAGAATTTAGGCAGAGACCCAGTAAAGTGAGTAGTTTGATGCAACATGAAAAGGTCAGCTAAAAAACTAATAGTGTAGATTCTACGATTCATGATTTTTACAAAACCTTTTATGTAAGAAAGCGAGATGATTATGATTTATACATTATGAATTTTAACTATTCTAAGGAATAGTGGGAAGAGACGTATGGGAAAAATAAGCATTCGTTGAATATTCACAAGATATACTTATTACTATAAATATATCGCTTAAACTAAAAATCAGTTTTATATAATAACTATGACATTCATTATTCTAATCTTGGCTCTAGTTTTATTCAAAATATTTATTTGCAGCATTTGATTATCCAGGGAGCAGCACTGAAATTAATCAAAGTTTAGGTATTTAGTTCATAAAGAGAACTGGACACATCAGAAACCAAACTTATTTATCTGTTTTTAGATGGATTGTGGTATAGGAAGGGAGACTTATTGATCAACCACCTCCTAAGAAAATTCAACTATGCTGTCCTTCGTGTTCTTATCAAACCACAAGAATATAAAAGGGCACATGTGAGGGGTTATCAGAAATGAGTGTGGAAATGAGTAGCGGCCGAAATGGAAAAATTTATAGCATCTTGCGGGAGAATATTTTATTCAGTACTTCAGGGAATCTTTTTTATGTCTGTATTCGAGTTATCCATTTATAGATATCCATTAATTAATATACATGTCAAGAACCTCAATAGTACTTGTCTACATTAGGAAATTATATCTGAGAATATTTTTATTTCGTTCTTTAAATAACCAAGATGAAAAGTAAATAGATACTAAATACGTTTAAACAATATCTAATTTCTCATTAAATCAAATCTACCGTAGCATATAGAGTCTAATGCCATAGAAATTAAGTATTTTTTAAAAGAAAAGATAATGAAGGAAATAAATATTCATACCTAACAGACTTCTCATAGAAGAGTTTATAAATACAAGTGCGTGCAACTAGAAATGACGTGTGAATGTAAGAATCGGAGCATTAGAAGTTGTTTCATATTTAGGAAATGAGAGAACATTCCGTATGTACCGTGAGTTTATAAAAATCATTAAAATCATCTGCCTGAAACAAATCTTAATAGACTTTATTAATTGGCTTTGGTTGGTTAGTTTGTTGTAATTGCATGAGCTGGTAAGTCTCCTTTAGAAAATGATGATTTGCCTAACTTTTTAGCTTTGTATTATTTTATTCACATATAATTTGAGGGGAAGTTTCTTTGATAATGTACCTGTTTACATTGTCCCTGATTACTAATTATCTTTATTAGTAGTACTACTATTTCGTTTCTTTGTTTCTTTTTGTTATCATTACATAGTTCTCTTTGTTTCCTTATTTCCACAATATCTAGTTTTTGTTAATTTTTTAAATAGAATATATCGTATCTGTAGACTTAAAAAATTTAGTAGCTTTATTTATTTTTTGTAACAGTAATTATTGCAGGATGTTGTCAGAACATAAGCAAATGGAGATTGTGAGGTAAATAAAACAATTAAAAGTAGATTAGTCTTGACCCGTGTACTATGGGAAGCCTGTGGGCAGCATTAGATGACTTTCTCACACAGTAGTAGCCACAAGAACAGGAGGTCACACATAGTCCCCCCTGCCCAGGACTTCTGAGCTTTGGATTTCACATCCCATTACTTCTCCAGCAAAAGTAATCTATACAAAAGATTAACTTTTATAAGAAGAAACAGATTAATACAGTAGAAAGGAAAGGGGTGCATCATTTAAAGGGATCTGAAGAAAAATAGGAAGGGAGTCTGAGAAATGCAGAAGTTAATACTTTTTATTAATCAATAAACACCTGTAATATTTTTTCTCCCTACTTGAGAATGATTTACCCAGATCAGAAGGATGCTTGCGAATATCATAAATGTGGGAATCCCTCTTTCCATACCAGGATGCCAGAAACATGTTCAAGGTGTTATATTTGAGAGATTAAATGGAACTTTCCCAGGAATCTTACCAGTTTTTAGAACTATTAGTACTAATATCTAACTACAGATGGAAAAAATATGTTCTTTTTTTTTTTCTGAGACTATAAGAACAATAAATGTGTGTGTGTGTGAGAGAGAGAGATAGAGAGAGAGAGAGAGAATAGGAAAATACATCTGAGCTCTAAGGAACCTGTTAAGAAAGAATATATGGGGTATAGCAATTTGGACGTTGCGGGTCAATCGGTACCAACTTTCATTATATCTACTAGCAATCCAAGGCCACTGGCTGGAGTCATATTCTATCAAGATTGGAACTTGAAAACTAAAAAAAAAAAAAAACAGGTTTTCACAAATTTATTATTTTACATATATAACTTTTAAAATGAATTTTATGATATTTTAAATTATTTACTGAGTTTAATATATATGTGTGTGTGTATGTATATATATACACACGTATATATATTTTCCTTAAACTCAGTAAATGAATTCAGTATATATATATACATACACACAATATGATCCTTATTCTCTTGCAGTTATATTTCTCTATTTATCATTAGTTATTTTCATTTAAAAAATATAAGAAGAGATTGAATTTCCAGAGAATTTTCTTCAAGTACCTTAATCATGTTGAAAATAGCAAATAATTATATAAATATTAAGGACTGTGAGGAATATATATACATATATATGTGTTTTGCACATATAGATACACATAGATAAATATAGATAATTTTAAGGGGGAATATTTCTTAAAATTCTTATAAAATAAATCCTTAGAAGTCACATTTTAATATCTATTCAATCTTCATTTAAATAGTTTAGTTCACAAAAATACATTAAAAATCTAAACCTATTTATAATCTCCCTTGAAATTCTTGACTAAACCCAGAATGAGATGCCATGGAGCTCAGTGAAATCACATCTCAAAACATGAATAAGTTGAACAGAAGTTTGGCAACAGTTCAATGCAAAGGAGAGAATTAGAAGTTTGAATGTTTTCAATGTAGAGGGTCTTGGGAAACACATCAATCAATCTTTCTAGTGAAACCATAGGAGGACTCTGCCTTGTAAGTAAAGACTGCATTATGAATCTATGTATTCAACCAAGACTAAGAACAAAACTGAAACAGACTGACTCTAAAGCTCTAAATTCAAGGCTCTTCACGTTAAAAGTAATTAGCCCAAAGCCTGGCTGTCTATTTGAACAGAAATCAATTTTCTTCAGTGAAAGATAAAAGAACCAAGAGTCTCAATAGTATATCATCCAAAATGTCTAGTCAGCCATAAAAATGTCTAGATGTATGATGGAGTAAGAAAATGTGATCCATGGACAGTAAAAACTGAATAAAGACATACCGTACCAAGATAAACTAAAGTTAGAAATTAGCAGGCAGAGGTTTTAAAGGAGTTATTGTAAATATGTTCAAATAATCAAAGAAGAAAAAAATCTTCGGTGAAAAAATAGAATTTTTTTTTAATACGACAAAGTAGAAACTTGAAGAAATTAAAATTTATCGGATGTGACTAACAGGATATGCAAGATGGCAAAAGCGTCAGTGACCTTGTAGATAGATCAATAAAAAGTATTTAGTATCAAGCGCAAAGAGAAAAACAGATTAAATTTATTTAGTAAATAAATTCGATGTCAGTATACAATAGGTCTATTATATGCGTAATGAGATTACTGGGAGAGGCAAGAGAAAATATGAGAGAGAAATAATGACAAGATGTCCAAAAAATGAAGCAAAACATGTGTATGTTATTTTAAAGCAGGCTAAATGAAAATAAAATCACACCTAGACATATTATAATTAAATTGCTTAATAGAAGAGATAAAAATAAACATTTTGAAAGCAGCCAGAGAAAAAGTAGCACATTATATTCAGAAGATAATGGTATAGCTAAGAGCGAAATTCTCACAAATCAGAAAAAAAATGAATGCTAGCGCACGATGGACCAACATCTTTAAGGAAAGTATAACACAAACAAACAAAACAGCAATGCTGTGCTTAGTCAAAATGCCTTCAAAAATGAAAGTACATTGAAAATATTTTCAGAAAACTAAAGCTAAAATAATTTGTCATCAAAGACCTGCATCACAAAAACTATGGGACACCTTCCGTCCTAGTTTGTGATCCTGAACTAGATCACATGGCACTGGAACAGCATTTCCATAGAAATGTGAAAGAACTCACTAGTAAATCCAAGGTGGTCAAGAAGTACAGAAATAAAAGTAAAACCTTGTTTAAAAAAAAAAAAATTATGGGAAATTTTCAGATAAAGTATGTGACTCAGATAAAGTATATGGAACTGATCACAGGACAGAATAAAGATCCTAGATGGATAAATACACTGGGTAAATGAGAAATACTAACTTTTTTTTCTTTAATTACTTTAATATACAACTGATAATTTAATGGAGAAATCTAATAATTTATTGTTAGGCTTTTCACATCCATAGATGTAAAATATATGGCCACAATACAACAAATTTAAAGTAAATGAAATATTATTATTACAAGGTGCTCACAATTTGCATAAAGCATTAAAATATTAACTCTATACTCTGATTAAGTTAAGGATATATAATATAATCCCAGGAGCAGCCAGGAAACAGATACAGAATGATAGAGCAGAAAGAAATTTAAGTCGAATGTTAAAAAAAAGTTGATCAAAGAGAAGGAAAAAAAGAAGGTAAACAGCAAAAGAAATAAAGAATAAAAAATATAAATAGGTAAATAGATGATGGATAGATGGTAGATAGATGATATATGATAGGTGATATAGATAAATGACAGAAGAATGATGGACACAAGTCCAGCTACACTAATTATGTCAGATATAAATAGAATTAATGATTCAATTAAAAGGTTCAGATCATTAGCCCAATTTAAAAATAATAGTTATAATGTAATAATAAGCCAGACATAATTATTCCTTTCACAATAAGAGATAAGTGCTTTAAATATAAAGACACAAATGGTTTGAAAGTAAAATGTTATAAAAACACATTCCATGCAAACATTAAATATAAAAAAAACTAGTGTGTCTATATTAACATTAGATAAAATAAACTTCAAAACCAGCCATATTACAAGCAATAAAGAGATATATTTAAAATAAGGCTAAAAAAAAAACGCTTCTGAAGACCATTTTTTAATTGAGCTTAATCAACAATAATCGCTCCCATATTCGGAATATCTGTTATTATCCCACACCAGAAACTGTTCCCTGATCTAGGATTTGTATGGATTCAATATTTTAAGGTAACTGATATGATAAATTGTCATTATTTAAAACACGTGTTTGAGCTTGAGCTGTGTAGTTTTTAGCTACCATTTGTTTAAAGGCCAGTGTCATAAGCGACGAGGCATTATTAATGCTACATGACAGATACTAAAGAATTCGTGTTCCGGTCCGCACAAGCTCTTGTGGAACAATGGGAAATCAGAGAAAGAACAAGAGGTCACCTGCAGCCAAACCTGGTCAGAACGATATAGCATCTTCCATCTTTCTTTTGTTCCCTGTATCCTACTCTCATCATTCAGTTGGAAGTATTATTGTGAACAGATTCAGCAGAAAATAAATGAACCTATCAAAAATTAAGGTTTCAGAATTCTTGTTCTCCAGATTTCATAAGAAATATTAGTATCTGAGCAAAGATATATCAGAAGACATCTGGGACCCTAAGGTATTAACAAGCTTTAATGTGAAAATACTGATATTAAAAGGCTGAAGTAGATGTAGCCTCTTTCCTAGTGAGGCTCTGTTAGAGTGCCCTCTTGCTAATCCCAAAGATAAGCAGTTTAAAGGACAGAGAAGGGTACCTTTACCAAGCTTAAACCATGTCATAAACACTCTACCCATATTACTAGTAATCCTAAGATATTCACTTAAGAATGCTTACCTTTAAAAGAAGAATTGCTCTAACAGCTAATATAGATACAGATATAATATAGGTATCTATAGGTATAAATGCATGCTATTAATATATAAATAGTATGATATATATATATGCTGTTAATAAATGTAATGAACAGGTCATTTTCTTTAGATTTGGTACTATGAACCCATTAGAAGGACTCTGCAATAAAAATAAATAATGATAATAATAATGTGTTCTCCAAGATGCAGAGGAAACCCAACTAACAGATAATGAGTGCTGTCCATTCAAATCCAGGCTTAACTGTTTGCCAGGAGATGGGGGACATCATGTGAACAAGATTAACAATTTCTGTCGCATTTCCAAACTGAAAGGTTGAAAAGGTTTACGGACTGAATTTTCTTGTTTTACCAGAGGAAATGCAGCTGTATACCTTTAAACTTTAGCATTTGTCTAACGAATTCAGAGTGAGATCAGTTTCTTTCCATTGGTATTTCTGAAAATAATAATGTTAAGTTTATAATTTACAAAAAAGTATGATTTTTTATAAAAATGATATTCAAAACCATTTAAAATACATCAATTAAAAATAATGGTGGTAGTTTTGAATTAATTTTGAAAATTGAGTTCTAAATACAGCTGTTTATGAGTTGATGCTTTCATCTTTAAGGAAATTAACCACTCTTCACAGTATGTCACATGCATGGTTAAAACTATAACATTCCTTTAAATAGAATTGATAAAAACATTTTAACAGATCAACCACTTAATTTGAACATTTACCTACTTTACTGAATTCTTTGAATTTTACACTCAGAGTGGATAATTTTATATTCATTGAAAACACATTAGTGAACTGAGTTTGCTTTCTTGACTAAGTTCATTATGACAAAAACGTTAAAGGCGTGGTGGGCACCTACTGCATACAGCATGTGCACAGTGCTCGCCAACTGCCGGGGCCAGGGCAGCAGAGGCTGCCGTTAAGGCCCTTTCTGGAGTGCCAGGACGGCAGGCCAGGGACCCAGGCCAGATCCTCCAAGAGTGGGGCATGCACCAGCCTCTGCTCTCCTTGGCGTGGGGCTATCATTTCAGTCTGAGTGGGTATTACCATAATCTACATCCCCATTCGTTTCCTATGATGAACGCTGAGTGATGTTTTTTGGAATGTTTCTGCATAATGCACTATGGGATATGCTATGGAGCATAAAAATAGTGTCCATGTCTGAAAAGAAGGATACAGACAAGAAATAGCCCCACCTCATGATAATCCATGTAGTGATCTCAGATGAGGCATCTCTTTTGTCTTCAGTGCCCTCAGTACTTCACTTGCGGTGGGAGGATTAGGAAAGGTGAACGGGAGATGATTGGCAGGAGAAGTTCAACGGGGCCGTGATTGGTTGTTATCATCACATTCACTTTGCAGAACAGTGGGGAGCGGAGATGTATCTGATGGAGAACAACAAATAAATAGAAATGTACGAGCTTTAACAAGCCAGACAGACTGCCCGTTCTCTGTCCTACCAGACCTCCTCCTACATATACTGTAACAAATCTCTTCCTATGCCCTGATAACCAGAGGACTGTAATCTAACTTCTCGGGCAGCTACAGAAATAATCTGATGCCCTAACTTCATTATAAAATGAAATATAAAAGCAAATTTAAGTTAAAAATAGCACGTACTTTAATAATCAGATTCCCGGGTCTACCTTCGGGAGAATACAC
>NW_011888854.1:1259230-1262470 GCF_000151845.1 Pteropus vampyrus
GATATTAAAAGGCTGAAGTAGATGTAGCCTCTTTCCTAGTGAGGCTCTGTTAGAGTGCCCTCTTGCTAATCCCAAAGATAAGCAGTTTAAAGGACAGAGAAGGGTACCTTTACCAAGCTTAAACCATGTCATAAACACTCTACCCATATTACTAGTAATCCTAAGATATTCACTTAAGAATGCTTACCTTTAAAAGAAGAATTGCTCTAACAGCTAATATAGATACAGATATAATATAGGTATCTATAGGTATAAATGCATGCTATTAATATATAAATAGTATGATATATATATATGCTGTTAATAAATGTAATGAACAGGTCATTTTCTTTAGATTTGGTACTATGAACCCATTAGAAGGACTCTGCAATAAAAATAAATAATGATAATAATAATGTGTTCTCCAAGATGCAGAGGAAACCCAACTAACAGATAATGAGTGCTGTCCATTCAAATCCAGGCTTAACTGTTTGCCAGGAGATGGGGGACATCATGTGAACAAGATTAACAATTTCTGTCGCATTTCCAAACTGAAAGGTTGAAAAGGTTTACGGACTGAATTTTCTTGTTTTACCAGAGGAAATGCAGCTGTATACCTTTAAACTTTAGCATTTGTCTAACGAATTCAGAGTGAGATCAGTTTCTTTCCATTGGTATTTCTGAAAATAATAATGTTAAGTTTATAATTTACAAAAAAGTATGATTTTTTATAAAAATGATATTCAAAACCATTTAAAATACATCAATTAAAAATAATGGTGGTAGTTTTGAATTAATTTTGAAAATTGAGTTCTAAATACAGCTGTTTATGAGTTGATGCTTTCATCTTTAAGGAAATTAACCACTCTTCACAGTATGTCACATGCATGGTTAAAACTATAACATTCCTTTAAATAGAATTGATAAAAACATTTTAACAGATCAACCACTTAATTTGAACATTTACCTACTTTACTGAATTCTTTGAATTTTACACTCAGAGTGGATAATTTTATATTCATTGAAAACACATTAGTGAACTGAGTTTGCTTTCTTGACTAAGTTCATTATGACAAAAACGTTAAAGGCGTGGTGGGCACCTACTGCATACAGCATGTGCACAGTGCTCGCCAACTGCCGGGGCCAGGGCAGCAGAGGCTGCCGTTAAGGCCCTTTCTGGAGTGCCAGGACGGCAGGCCAGGGACCCAGGCCAGATCCTCCAAGAGTGGGGCATGCACCAGCCTCTGCTCTCCTTGGCGTGGGGCTATCATTTCAGTCTGAGTGGGTATTACCATAATCTACATCCCCATTCGTTTCCTATGATGAACGCTGAGTGATGTTTTTTGGAATGTTTCTGCATAATGCACTATGGGATATGCTATGGAGCATAAAAATAGTGTCCATGTCTGAAAAGAAGGATACAGACAAGAAATAGCCCCACCTCATGATAATCCATGTAGTGATCTCAGATGAGGCATCTCTTTTGTCTTCAGTGCCCTCAGTACTTCACTTGCGGTGGGAGGATTAGGAAAGGTGAACGGGAGATGATTGGCAGGAGAAGTTCAACGGGGCCGCGATTGGTTGTTATCATCACATTCACTTTGCAGAACAGTGGGGAGCGGAGATGTATCTGATGGAGAACAACAAATAAATAGAAATGTACGAGCTTTAACAAGCCAGACAGACCGCCCGTTCTCTGTCCTACCAGACCTCCTCCTACATATACTGTAACAAATCTCTTCCTATGCCCTGATAACCAGAGGACTGTAATCTAACTTCTCGGGCAGCTACAGAAATAATCTGATGCCCTAACTTCATTATAAAATGAAATATAAAAGCAAATTTAAGTTAAAAATAGCACGTACTTTAATAATCAGATTCCCGGGTCTACCTTCGGGAGAATACACAGTGAGGAAGCCTGAGCCCCTCGTGTTACATTGAATAGATGACCGTAATGAGAGTGACATTGCCATTGGTGATGTGAATTTTTGGACATACTGAACAATTCTTTATTATCTTTCAAAAAATATTATTTTCTCTACTTACACAAATGTCACATTATTGGAGAAAGTCATGAATAAAAGATATTTCCCCCCAAAATTGTGTTTATGTAAAAAAGTTTAATTCTAGGCTGAGATGATTATAAATAAGTTTTTTTTTTTATCATGTATCTATAATTTTATTTAAATATGTGCACGACAAGGTCCATTTATGCATGGTGCAGAGTACTTAACAGCCCTGGCCCAAGTACACTGGATGCCAGAGGTCCCCTCTCCCCTCGTGACACCAAAATGCTCCTACAGATTTCCAAATGCCTCATGAAATAGCATTTCCTAACTGTGATAGTCTCTTTCGGATAATTCCTGCCATGATAATTCAGCAAAGATTCTTTTCGTTGTTTGAGTTTTGTCAATAGAGGGGTATCGAAATGAGTCTGGGCCTTAAGAAACATCATCATCATACCCCGGACTCATATTTTGCAATGGATTCTTTCTTTTTTTATCTTTGTTTCTTCCCTCATTTCATTGCTTTTCTCCCCCATTCTTCTAACAATTATTTATAATATGTGTACTATTCTGATAATAGTATTTTACAGTAAATGAGAAAAACTCACAGTGTTCACAAAACTTTTTTATATGGGGAGACTAGAAATGAATAGAAGTAACTACAACAAAGGGCATGCGAGTGTGTGTGAGTGTGAGTGTGTGTGTGTGTGTGTGTGTTAAATAGAAGTTACTATAACAAATCTGCACACTTGGGGGAGGAGAGCAGAATCTGAGGGTGGAATGAATGAGAACTAGAAGAAAGGGAGAATAAAAAGGCAGGATGAGGCGAGAGCTGCTATCTTACCTGGGAAAGTTTTGAAATGACTCTGAAGAAGCACCATGTGGGAAGATTTTCTCTGGTGAAGATCTTAAGAGCAAAGCTCCTGTGTAAGATACACACGTGGCACTGCAGGAGTTTGCGCCTTATTTTAAATTCAGTGAGAAGCTGTAAGAGAGTTTTGTGCTCTCCAAGGATCATCTCAGAGAAGGAGTTGTATACAACAACCCCTGACTGCACAGTCAAGGCTATATTTTGAAGGTAGAGTGGACACTATTTGATGATGACTCGGAGTCCAGGAGAGGGGAAAATCAAAGATAATCAGGTCTCGAGTGAGCTCCTGGGTGAGTAATGCTGCAGCTTACTGTGATGCAAAAGCAGGGAGCAGAAAGCTGGAACCCAGATGGGGTAGAGCTGAAGCAAGGCAACTGGAGACAT